>NW_027508876.1:27375000-27582500 GCF_051911475.1 Siphateles boraxobius
AACATTTAAGGGATAATGTACAGTCATGCCACTTAAACTCACCAAGCGGTCTGGGGTGTTCACTGATATGCTCACACAAAAATCGCTGCAAAAGATGCTTTCCAACAGGTGTTTTACCATTCGTTGTAAAACTGTGGACCTATTTTACCAAACGACTCACAACCGGACATTCTTCCGTCGAGAGCTTGAATAATAGACACTGCAGCCCAGTTGGTGGCGATAATGCACCTTTGCCAATGTTTGGATAGCGTAGCCTACGATACCGCGACTGCATAAGACTACAGAAAGAATACAAACAACCCCATTTCCGTTTCCGGCGGCGGAGTAATACCGTACCTTACAGAACATCCAATACAAGTCAATGGAGTTGGACAAAAACTACGATAAAACCTGTTGGAAAGCATCTTTTGCAGCGATTTTTGTGTGAGCATATCAGCGAACACCCCAGACCACTGGATTCTTCCAGTGCCCCCACGTCCTAACACAGAAACTTAAAATTCTCGGGACAGCAGCATTTGTCCAAATTTCAATCTTAACCGTTCTATTTCATCAGAAACGATCTTAAAACAGGGCTTTAAGTGTAAAATACCAAACTTGTCCTTTAATCAAAATAAGTACCCCTCCCTCTTAGGTGTTTACTGGCTTGAGGGCGGGGCAACTTGTCACTCACATGAGATCCACCAATAGCAAACCACAACCATCCAATCAAATCCAGATGGACAAAATCAAGCCCCGCCCTACATTTGTTCTTGTTCGAGAAGTCGTTTTACATAATTTCTTTAAATTAAATAAACTTAATTTCAGCAACTTTAAAATCTTACCTGTTTATTATCATATAATCCATTATGTACAAATTACAAAACAATGTTCTAGCCATAAGACGAACACTTATTACTGTAATACTGATTTCCTCCAGTATTTTTAAATACAGTCGATAACGAAATGAGAGCGTCCATCTATGGCATGATACAAAAGACATGAAAAAAGCACTGGCAAATACCTGGATGAGTGGTCTTTATCAAAGACTATAGAATATCACAAGTATTGTTTTGAATGGGGAAAAGTGACGTTCAATATGGAGGAATAAGTCCCGCCTTCTTAAAAAGAGCCAATCGCCGATTGGTAAAGTCATCGCGTCACTGCAGCTGCCGTTAGAAGCTCCGGTTCCTATAGACCTTATGCGCCAGAGAAGCGAGGGCGCGGCTATCTTTAGAATATTGTCTTTGAACTTACGTTTTTGTGGTCGCTCTGTATATTTCTATGGTATTGTTCTCCAGGACTAATTAGGTTTTGAAGTGGACTTTACTTGATGTAAAGTTAACGAAAGTTATCATGAGGATTGTAATGTTTAAAGCAGATGTCTTAACAAATGTCAGTAGACCGGGAAGATTTTAAAATGAGCCGTTCATTTACAAATAGGCAAGATCGCTGTGAAATACAGACCGCAAGACAAAAGACAACGAGCGCAGCGCTGAAAAGGGGCGGGGCTACATAAGGTCTATAGAAATAGCCAGACGCGCTCTTCCATTGTGCATTAGCTTGATACAATCTGAAAAAGCGTTTAGAAACAAAATATATGAGACAGTTGTTGTTAGATTTTATTGGTGATTTCAAATATGAAATGTAATAATAAGCTTGGGGAACAGTTTTGGAGAATTTGATGTTTCCCCATTCAAAGAGAGAGGAGCTGCACTTGCATGAACGAGAAGCTTTTCAAAGATGGCCGCCGAGTGAAACGACTTGCCTTAAAGGGTAAGTTCGACGTTTTACAAGTAAAGCCCTGTTTTAAGATCGTTTCTGATGAAATCGAACGGTTAAGATAAAAATTTGGACAAATGCTGCTGTCCCGAGAATTTTAGGTTTTTGTGTTAGCCCCCCCCCCCCCCCCCCCACCTATACAATGGTTTCATAGGTGCATTGAAACAATCATTCATATAAACCATTCCAAAGCCATTATAAGAGAAGTGAAGTTGGTCGACTAGCGTCTTTAATGGTGGCCAAAACCTCTACTGAGGTAAAGTGACTAAATTAAATTCAGACAGATGCAATTCCATGGGGGCTATGAAAGTATCTTTGATTGTGTACGTGTGAATACGGCAAATCTCAGGTATATAGCCAATTACCTCTGTTCTGTGATGAAACTGATCGGATTGTGATCGTGAGACCAACGTTAAGACAGAAAACGTGAGGACCTCTAAGCGATATAGTTTCCTAATCTAAAAACAGGGAAAATATAAAATAGAGTAAATAGAATAATCAAACGTTAAAATGGCCACTTTGCCTTCATGTAGTCTTAAAAAAGACTAAATTAAACTAACAGGCATTTGAAATCTACATCAGAAACAGCGAATGTGCTTCTCATCAGCCCTGAACCAAGAAACTTTTTCATATTCAAATGTATTGACATGAAAATGAGCAGAGATTTGACCATGTGTTTAGCATGTGCTTGCGGTTTATTGGGTGTTAACAACAACACAATTTCTCATTGGCTATCAGCCTGGCCGTTGTTGTACATATGATGCACTGACCAGTACAGCTTTGACACTTTGACAACTAAGTTGTTCCAGAGACTCTTTAGAGACCAGAAACAATATAATTTAATTTATATTCCTTTCAATATAATATAATTGTATTATAACTCAAATTATAATATACATTATATTTTAATCGCCAAGCAGGGCATTAATTGGAGAAGTGTGACATTAATCCTTTCAATTCGATTTCATTGGCCTGCTACCCAGTGCCAAAAGGGGAGGGGATGTGCTTTTATTTTTTGCCTTTACTAAACCACGACCAGAAGTGTGGCACAGGTAATAGCAAACCAAATCATCCTTAACTGGGATGCGCCAACTAAAATTGAATCTGATCAGAGAAGTAAATTTACAAGGAGGGTGTGAACAGAAATATCACAGCCTTTTGCAGGTCACAAGAGATCTGCACACGTGTGAATGACACCACAAAAAAGCAAATGCTAAGCAGGCAACACCGAAACAGGTGAACTAATTTCTGCCCACAGATCTGACTGTAAAGAGAGCAACTTTTAAATAAAGCCATGGGCATCGACCCATTTGATCTCATAACAATATGAGTGAGAAAAACTCTGGTTAATCCAGAAATTTTCCCCAGCAGAACTGGGATCTCGGGACCTCTAATGCTCATGACACAGCAGACTGTGAAGGCTCCACTGCAGAAGCAGCTTTTAAGTGTCACACACTGCACTGAAACAACAGCAATAGTTCAGACCTGATCAATGAAACTCGGTTTCATGTGACAACTGGAATTAAAATTGCAATGGACATGATAATGGAGAAAGATAAATAATTCCACATGTCTGAATTTGAAACTGTTTAAAACATCAGAATTAACTGTGATTCTCTCTGCATTTGTTTCTGTCTCAGGTGTATTACTGCAATTCCTTGAAGGACGGATGCCAGGATGGGCCGAACCCAACCTGCATCAGAGCCAGGACAGTGGGATTGTTAGAACATAACCTGAGACTCGGAGATGGGTGAAAAGACACTTCAAGAGGCCATTAACATCTCACAATAGCACATCACTATATAAGCATGGCCTCCTACTGTAGAACTGGAACTAAATTTACAACACAATT
Source organism: Siphateles boraxobius (assembly GCF_051911475.1). Classification (NCBI taxonomy): domain Eukaryota; kingdom Metazoa; phylum Chordata; class Actinopteri; order Cypriniformes; family Leuciscidae; genus Siphateles; species Siphateles boraxobius. The sequence continues at coordinate 27,378,611 of NW_027508876.1, forward strand.
ATTATAGGTTAGATTCCACCCATCTCCTAGACACGAACACTCAACACACTCCTCCATCACTACACACTCACATCATCATCACCTAGAATAGATCAAGTCTATCCCAGGCTGAACACTACACATCATAAGAAGGTTGATAAGAAAAGTGTCACCTCACTAAAGACCCATTGTACATCTTCACACTAACAGATCCGGATAGCTTCACACACATGGGATGGTAAAGCTGATCCAATGATGACAGTCTAACAGAGACACACATAGCATACACTATTCAAGGCAAGGCAAGGCAAGGCAATTTTTTTTTTATAGCACATTTCATACACAATCGTAATTCAAAGTGCTTTACATAGAAGAAATTAAAATAATCAAAAGAAATAAGAATAATTAAAACAGTTTAGAATAAAAGATAAAATACAGAAATAATCAATTGAAATGAGAATAATTAAAACATAATATAAAATACAGTGCAAACAGTCGGACGAACAGTGGCACAGTACTCATTCAGTAAATGCACAGCTAAACAGATGTGTTTTGAGTCTGGATTTGAATGTGACTACTGTAGGAGCACATCTGATCTCTTCTGGAAGCTGGTTCCAGCTGCGGCTGGCATAGTAGCTAAAAGCGGACTCGCCATGCTTAGAGTGAACCCTTGGTATTTCTAGCCGATGTGATCCTAATGATCTGAGTGATCTGTTGGGTTTATAGTCAGTGAGCATATCTGCAATGTATTGAGGTCCTAGGCCATTGAATGATTTATATACCAGTAATAATACTTTAAAATCAATCCTAAATGTAACTGGCAGCCAGTGTAAAGACCTGAGGACTGGTGTGATGTGTTCATATTTTCTGGTTCTGCTCAGAATCCTAGCAGCAGCGTTCTGTATGAGCTGCAACTGTCTTATGGTCTTTTTGGGAAGGCCAGTGAGAAGTCCATTACAATAATCCACCCTACTGGTGATGAAAGCATGCACAAGTTTTTCTAAGTCTTGACTGGAAACAAAGCATCTAATTCTTGCAATATTTTTCAGGTGATAGTATGCTGATTTAGTTATTGCTTTGACATGACTACTGAAACTAAGGTCTGACTCCAGAGACACACCAAGATTCCTGACTTGATTTTTAGTTGTTTGACCCCTAGACTGAAGGTATGCGTTCACCTTGAGAACTTCATCTTTGTTTCCAAACGCAATGACTTCAGTTTTGTCTTTGTTTAACTGAAGAAAGTTTTGGCACATCCAATTGTTTACTTCATCAATGCATTGGCAAAGGGAGTCAATGGGGCTGTAATCGTTAGGCGATAGGGCTAAGTAGAGCTGTGTGTCGTCTGCATAGCTATGGTAAGCGATTTGGTTCTTTCTCATTATTTGGCTCATTGGGAGCATGAACAGGTTGAATAGGAGTGGCGCAAGAATTGAGCCTTGAGGGACTCCGCATGTCATGGATGTCCACTCAGACTTATGGTCTTCTATACTCACATAATAACCTCTGCCTCCTCAGTATGACCTGAACCATTTTAGGACTATCCCAGAAAGCCCGACCCAGTTTTCCAGCCTGTCAAGAAGTATGTTGTGATCGACAGTGTCAAATGCAGCACTGAGGTCGAGTAGTACCAGCACTGATCATTTGCCTGTATCAGTATTTAAGCGAACATTCGCCAACTCATGGGAAAACACTGTAATATACATTTGAATGGCCACAGTCACAAATCGATGATGCAAATTATAAGCAGAGACAGACCTGCTATTCAATTTCAAAATGTTTAAATTTTCTGATTGTTGTTAGGGTGGTTGGAAAATCGGAGGGCCCCTGATTTCTCAACATACCACTAATGACAAAAACATCTTAAAAAACGGATAGATCTGAAGTGTGAGTGCTTCAATCAGTTACAAAATTTATAATTTAACCTGTCATCGACTGTGACTTAGTCTGTAAACACACAAAAAATGTATAATTTAACCCTGTCACCGACTGTGACATAGCCAGAACACACACACTCTCTCTCTATCTCTCTATCTCTCTCTCTCTCTCTCTCTCTCTCTCTCACACACACACACACACACACACACACTGTTGCAAGGAATGAACTATCTACATTTTTAAATGACTAAGCATGTCCCAAGTCACTTCTTATGTCTGCATTGGTGACTTGCATTAGAAGATTCCTGAACAAATACAGTGATATATATGTGTATATGTGTGTATTTCTTCATAATTTTTGATTGAATATTATTATTGTTATTACATGATTTATTGATGCATAGAATCTATTTGATTGTTTAGATTACACTTACCTCTTGCTGTGTTTCCTTTAAATGATTCAGACCAAGAATATTTGTAATTCCACTACCATTTAACTTCATCACAGTGGTAATGGAGAATTGGATATTTAAAATGAGATCACCTTACCATTCAGGACCTTTTAGAAACACTCGAGACCAGATGTACCAATCGCACTTGGTGACATGAACCCATCTATTGTTTTGTTTTTTTTGTTTTGTTGCATTATGTGTTCGGATGCATTTCCTCACGTTTTTAAGTTTATAAGTGCCCAATCGTGAAGTGGACATTTAAGACGATTTTCAGGTGTCTCACACGAAGCAGTGTGGAACCAAGGAGAACACCTTCATCCATCGAGGTCTGCCCAGACAACCGCACCGCTGGAGGTGACAGGATTGGTCAAGAGGGTCAGATTATCATCATGGGGAAGGTGCCAGAGAAGCAGAAGTTTCTCTATGAAGGAATGACACGTCGACTGAACAAGTCACAAAGGTCCAGATTGACTTTATGAACTTTGCTCACATTCTAGGCTGAAACGCAAGAAGAAAACCTGAACGCATTCATCCACCGGCTGAACTCAAGCTACATACACCCGGTGAGACCAGGCGTTCTGTAGGTGAACACAGCCCTCTGAAAGCTTCTACAGATGCTAACATTGCAAAGACAATTTTTGAGTTACGTCTCAAGGATTACAACAACCGTCTTACTGTGACCACGCAAGTGTTCAAATGAATTTGACCCACGTGGTCAAGAGGCCAATCTGTAAGACTGGAAAAACTGGAAGGACTTTAAGAGAGGGCCACTCTCTGAGAAAACAAAGGAAATTAACATTTGAACTCCCCCTCATGCACTATTGAGACGAAGGTCTCACCTCCCTCATCCTAATCTACATTTCTCTCCCCCATTCTTGATCCTGGCAGAGATCTCCCAAACTCACACAAGAATCGAAATGGTTTAATGTGAATGATTATCATCGAGTTTTATACATGTTTGGTATTATTTGAAATGTCTCGGTGCGACTGGTACAAATGTCTCATTCCCAAAGAAGTAAACCAAAAGGTAATAAAGTTCTTAGGAAGTTTAGAAATATCTTCCACACTGGAGGGTGTGTCTTTGAGTTAACACCTTCTGAACATTTGACTGAATGCTAATTTTCCACTGCTAGCAAATGGTGACTTACAGGTAAATTTCCACTGTGTATGATGTTTAGATTTGAAATGAAGTCTGGGTATATAATGAAACGCAGCGAGAGCTCGGGGCCTTTCTGTATCTCAGATCAGCCCGTGAATGCTGAGGGACGCCGAGACTCAGCATTCATGTATGTCTTTGTTCGGGTAAAAAATTGTTCTCTTTGTTCTAGAGCATTTGATGTTTTGCATTGATTATGAAATTGTAATGATACATTTACCTGACATATTAAATTGTGATATTTGATTATTCTAATTGAATTTGACATTATTTTCATTCAAGACTTTAAAAGAATAGTAAAACATTCACTCACATTTAATGATGCATAGATATCATTAAAGCCTTTTTTCATTTATGGAGTCAGATGAAATAACGAGTATATACATATGAAAAAATGTATTGAATTTAACCAAAAATACTTTGCCGCGAGATAAGACAGTAATACGCAAAGACCTAAACCCCTCATTCGAATACCGCCATTGGATTGAGTTAGACGGCCTTACAAATTGACTGACCCATCAGAATCAAGCATTTCAGAGACCCGTGTGGCCTATTACTTTAGAAGTAAAACAGGCCCCTTCTAGTTGAAAGCCAACTTTCTTTAAGCTCATTACAAATCTGAGCACCGCTGGGAAACCCTAAAGTTATACAGTAGGTCCCAGAAACGGCAAATGATGACCTGGGAAGTTGCTCCACAACCACTGTGGCCTTGAGCAGGGCATTTAACCCCAGGACTGCCCTTCTGGTAAGTGCACTTAAGTAGCTGTGCATGAAAAGAAGCGTCTGCTAAATAGCCAATAACCAAACATCAAGGAGAGGTCAGTCTACCCATAAGCCCCTGCCCCTTTCCTCTGGGGGTGTCTATGTGTATCCTCAAATTAGAGTCATCGCAATCAGAATGTCATCTCAGACACAAAGATACCCGCCGACGCACACATCAAAACACGGAGGATGGAAAACAAACAGCGGATGACTGACAGGTGAGAAAGGTAACTGTCTGCGCTCTGAACACAAACAATTCACAGACTCAGATCTGCCAATAACAGGCTTCCCGCGGGGAAAAGCATGGTGAAACATGATGATAATACATAATGCATAGCCTGTTGAGCTTTTGCCAAAGCAAATCACAATCGCGTTGAATAGAATAATCCCTTATTTTTCATGGATTAAGCTGTTAAAGATCACATCAGCCCTGCTGGTTAGAAGTGGTGTAAATCAGCAGATAAAGTCAGTGTGAGGTTGTTTTCATATAGGCAGAGATGAAGGTGATTCTTGTGCATAAGATTGCAATGACATTTCCAGACCCCTTTGATAAGCCCAGTTTTCTTATCTCACTGAGACAGACTTGAGACTACAGCGGGACACCTGCTTACATGACCAGCGCTCTCATCAGAGACCGTGCAAGATCTTCAGTAATGTTATTTAGAGATCGTATCGATACCAGGAATCTCTGTTTAATGTTGGGAATTGTCATATGCTAGAAAAAAAAAAAACACAAAGTACACTTGTTAAAGTCCTCATGAAATCAAAATGGACAAATCTTGTTTTTTTATGGAATATTGTAGCATTTTTTTTTATAAATATTCATTCATGCACATCAACCCTAGCTGTAAGAACATTTTAACTAATATTACTTATTTGAGTAAGCTTACAATGTATAACATACGTCACCTTAAAATAAAGTGCAATCAACATTTTTACAGTGTAATTTCAGTAATAATTTAGACTATCATGACTATTTTCCTGCATGGTTGTTTTTTGCTGCTGTGCCTTTAAGACTTTCATTTAACCTCTTTTTCACATGTGAAATGAGTTTTAGCAAATTGTTGCACTCACACATGGGCTGCTGTGAAGCTAAATTTAGTTTTTAACTGCTCCATCCTTTAATAACAGCCTCCACAACATCAAATGTGTCATCCAAACTGTGCAGATGCAGACCGAAATGATAAAACTGATGATGAAAATAACCTTCAGCCCCTTAAATCTAACATCAGGATTCTTCAGAAGGATCTGCAAAACAGCAGCTTTACACAGCAAAGGTTTGGTGAAATTTCATTTTACTTTTACTATTAGTTCTTCTGGTGTTTAGCAATACTCAAAGTCTATTTAATAAGGCAAGTCATCACATTGTGAGCGTTTTTGTAAGAATTAAATTATATATTTAATTAAATATAATAAAATGTTATTGAGACCTAAATGTACTTTATTATTATAAAATACATTTTAATTTATTTTAGTTCAAGTTTTAGTAATTTTGTTGTGTTTTGTCTTTTTTTTGTCAATGTGGCTTATTAATTTTTTATTTCAGTTTTATTTTTTTAGTATCAAGTTAAACTAAATAAATGTTTTGAAATGTTAGCTAGCTGTAATAAAATTAATTTGTTTTTGCCATTGCTCATTTTTTAAATCTGGAATAAAATCTGACAACAATGTACTGTATCAAAAATTGTGGTCCATGAGCATTAAAAAAATTTCAGGCAATAAAACAGTTACAAAGATAATGTGCTCTTCTAACTGTAAGGTGGGACTTCCATTCCTATAGTCACCATTTTAAACATTGAGATGTCACTTTTAACAAAAGATTGGCTTAATGTATGCTATATTATGGCTTCAGTATATACTTTTTTTGGTCTAAGGAGGAAATGTTCTGAAAGTTACCGTATGTTTTCAACTTTTTTACTTCAAAATACAAAAGAATTTGCCATAAAAATTCTCATACATATCCACCTAATTTTTCATGTAAGCGAAGATGCGACCATTTGTTTTTGTAGCTGTAGACCTAATCCTGGCTTAATCCAAGCCCTGTCTGTGAAACCAGGCTATAATGTGTAAAGTGGCGTGGAAACGGAGGATGGGCGTGGCTTGCTGTCTGTGATGAAGGGGTGGGGCTGGTTGTGATTGGTGGAATTATATTAGCAATCTCCTCCCAGACTTTTGAGTAACTCAGTTCATGTAAATGTCAGTTTGCAATGTCAAGGCTTCAGGTAAACGTGCAAAGCAGATGAGGACATTAGTTTGCCCATCCTCTCATCGCCAATGACACCAGCAGAAGCTCGGTCTCAGCTTGACGTGAGTTCACAGAAGTCAGACGAGCAGCAGATCTCACCTTTAGCTTTGAGCTCAGACTGGCAGGTGGGCTGCATGTGGCTCATGTAAAGTGCCAGCTGATGGTTTATCTGTTCCAACAGCCTCCAAACAGCAAATGACAAACGGAAGCGCTGCTGGGATCTAATGTCACGTACTGTAGCTGTAATTTAGATTTACTTGATATAGGCTATTGATTGTGTGAAATGTGCTTTCAGATTGTTCCAGAGGTGCAAATTAATGTTTCTGATATTCCTATTAAAGGGACAGATTGCATATTCTCGGGACACATTAAAGGGATAGTTCACCCAAAAATGAAAATCCTGTCATCATTTACTCACTTTCATGTCTATCCAAACCTGTATGTATTTTATTCTTCAGCAGAACATAAAGATATAAAAAAAAAAACTTTGGGAATCTAACAAGATTGTAAGCCATTGATTTTTATTGCATGGACCTTTGCGTTTCACACAGGATTGGAACAACATGAGAGTGTGTAAATGATGACAGAAATTTCATGTTTGGGTGAACTATAGCTTTAAGAGCTCAAGTAGATGCATGTAGAATATCATTATCCAGACAGTAGCATAGTGTCGGCCCAGATGCGGGCCACATCTGATACACGTGGATTCAACGCGTACCAGATGTGGGCTGGATCTGGGCCTACACTATGTTGCTGTCTGGGATATAGGTCATGTTGGTTAAATTTCTTAATGAAAATTATTACAAGCGTTGCCAAGAATTCATGGAAACATGCTTATTCACTTATTTCAAGCCCTGATGTGCACTTTTATCACCATATTTTAAAAAGTCAAATTCGGTATATCAAATAAGTGCCAGCAAACAGCCCCCGAAATCAACGCCTGCTGACAAACACACACAAAGCAGCTGTCACTTCTCATTAGGTGGGTGGTTTCCAGCTGAGTTGGTGAGATAGGGCTGGGTGACTCGACCAGCGACAGTCTGTTATGATGTGGACGCACCCGCAGGCGAGAGAAAGAGGTGGGGGGGGGGGGGGCATATCTACAGGACACACATATACACACACACCCACAGTTGATCAAAAGTGATTGTAAAGAGTATTCAAATTCAAGATAATTTCAAGGTTATTCAATTCTATTTCCTGTTCTTTTCAAGTTTCTATTCACCAAATAATCTGTTTTCTTTTCCGCACATTTGTTTTCAACATTGATAATAATTAGAAAATTGTAGAATCTACATATTAGAATGATTTCTGAAGGATCATGTGACACTGAAGACTGGAGTAATAATGCTGAAAATTCAGCTTTGATCACAGAAAGAAAAGGGAAAAAAATGTAAATAGGAAACAGCTTATTTGATGATATAACAATATAATGTAATGATTATATTTCACAATATTACTGTTTTTCCTGCATTTTTAATTACATAAATGTCTGTATATACAGTGGGGCAAAAAATTATTTAGTCAGCCACCAATTGTGCAAGTTCTTCCACTTAAAAAGATGAGAGAGGCCTGTCAATTTCATCAGAGATACACTTCAACTATGAGAGACAAAATGAGAAAAAAAAAAATCCAGAAAATCACATTGTAGGATTTTTAATGAATTATGGGGGAAAATAAGTATTTGGTCACCTACAAACAAGCAAGATTTCTGGCTCTCACAGACCTGTAACTTCTTCTTTAAGTGGCTCATCTGTCCTCCACTCGTTACCTGTATTAATGGCACCTGTTTGAACTTGTTATCAGTATAAAAGACACCTGTCCACAGCCGCAAACAGTCACACTCCAAACTCCACTATGGCCAAGACCAAAGAGCTGTCAAAGGATACCAGAAACAAAATTGTAGACCTGCACCAGGCTGGGAAGACTGAATCTGCAATAGGTAAGCAGCTTGGTGTGAAGAAATCAACTGTGGGAGCAATTATTAGGAAATGGAAGACATACAAGACCACTGAGAATCTCCCTCGATCTGGGGCTCCACGCAAGATCTCACCCCGTGGGGTCAAAATGATCACAAGAACGGTGAGCAAAAATCCCAGAACCACACGGGGGGACCTAGTGAATGACCTGCAGAGAGCTGGGACCAAAGGCTACCATCAGTAACACACTACGCCGCCAGGGACACAGACGTGTCCCCCTGCTGAAGCCAGTACATGTCCAGGCCCGTCTGAAGTTCGATAGAGAGCGTTTGGATGATCCAGACGAGGATTGGGAGAATGTCATATGGTCAGATGAAACCAAAATATAACTTTTTGGTAAAAACTCAACTCATCGTGTTTGGAGGAGAACGAATGCTGAGTTGCATCCAAAGAACACCATACCTACTGTGAAGCATGGGGGTGGAAACATCATGCTTTGGGGCTGTTTTTCTGCAAAGGGACCAGGACGACTGTTCCGTGTAAAGGAAAGAATGGGGCCATGTATCGAGAGATTTTGAGTGAAAACCTCTTTTCATCAGCAAGGGCGTTGAAGATGAAACGTGGCTGGGTCTTTCAGCATGACCATGATCCCAAACACACTGCCCGGTCAACGAAGCAGTGGCTTCGTAGGAAGCATTTCCTGGAAGTCCTGGAGTGACCTTTTCAGATCTCAACCCCATAGAAAATCTTTGGAAGGAGTCGAAAGTCCGTGTTGCCCAGAGACAGCCCCGAAACATCCCTGCTCCAGAGGAGATCTGCATGGAGGAAAGGGCCAAAATACCAGCAACAGTGTGTGAAAACCTTGTGAAGACTTACAGAAAACGTTTGACCTCTGTCATTGCCAACAAAGGGTACAATATATAACAAAGTATTGAGAGAAACTTTTGTTATTGACCAAATACTTATTTTCCCCCATAATTTGCAAATAAATTCATTAAAAATCCTACAATGTGATTTTCTGGATTTTTTTTTCATTTTGTATGAAAATAGGTAAATTAAAAAATTACAGGCCTCTCTCATCTTTTTAAGTGGGAGAACTTGCACAATTGGTGGCTAAATAAATACCTTTTTGCCCCATTGTATATATATATTAGTGCTGTCGCGATCAATCGCATCTAACATAAAAGTTTGTGTGTGTATATATAAACACACGCATATACGTATATTTACAAACGTTTACGTTAGATGCGATATATGACAGCACTATATACAGTGTGTGTGTGTATATATATACATTTTGAAGTATTAAAAATGCAACTGTACTTTTGTAATTAAAGAAAAAAAGACTTCAGGATGTATTAATGAGTATTTTGGTGGGAAATGTGCTCAATTGGGATAAAAAAATAATGTCATCACTATGCAAAAAAAAATTAGGCTTCATTTCTTTTATGGCAAAAATATAATTTCTTATTTTGTTTCTTGTGATTTTTGCGGTTGATTTTTCTGTGAATTTCATTCGTAAGTAACATTTCCCAAAGTGACAGTGTTCAAAAAGTTTACTTTTCACTCTACAGTAGTTACTTTACATCTTGATATGCAGACGCTTGATTCTGTTTCAGATGAACATAGACTAAAGCACTCTGACAAGACTGCTCTCTCTCTCTCTCTCACACACACACACACACACACACACACACACACACACACACACACACACACACACACACACACACACACACACACACACACACAATGATCATTCCATTAAGACAGATGCAAAATCTTAAAACCTTGACCATCTCTCTCTCACACACACACACACACACACACACACGCACAGAGAGGTCTTACTGTGCAGGGCCGCTGGGCCGCGTCACTCTGTGTTAGCATAAGAACAGCTTATTAAAGACAGAGAACATCACCATGGGCCAAGCCTGAAGATGAAGCGAAGTGAGTGAAGAAGACAGAGAGAGAACTCACAACTGCCATATCTGTCTGATGCACATGTGTATTACTCATGTTTACACTGCGAGAGGAACTTGTTCACTCTTACTAATGTAGCCTGCATCAACAAAACCTGCTGTTTAAGATATTTGAAAAAATATCACTGAACCAACCTAAATATGATCATCTATACCTACAAAACTATATTTATACGTTAAAACAGGTAAAAAATAACTCTTTAAAGTACTAACTGCAGGTTACCAAAACGAAAACTTGCATAATTTCCCCATCTGGACTTCATATCAATAAATATTCAGAACAACACTCCGACTTTTGCTTATGTCAAAGTGTGATTCTTCTGTTGACACGTAAATATTTACCCGTTTTACATATGCAAATTACTGCATGGGTCATTTAGCATTACAAAGAGGGATTTTAGTACAGCAGATGATGTTGTATCTGTTTAATTTAAGATACAGATCAAAATATATGATGTTCACAAAGAGCAGCAGAAGATACTGATACATTCATTCCATTTTATGAAAGCGTGAATTCATAATTAACAAATAAATGTGTATTGAGGTGAAAAAAAAAGTTGCTTTGTTATCAGAACTATTTTATACAATATGTTACATTTAAAATAAATCACAACTATTGTGTTGATAGTTACACAGCCTGTGCTTTTGCTCTACTGTGCTATGATAGTGCTCATATCACGGGATGCTAGAGGTTACGCAGAATCCACAGAAATCACATAATACAGCTGCGTACAGTAACCGTCAATATTGAGGTTTCATAGATGTAGCTCAGGCTGCAAACTAGCTGTCGGTGGTGAGGTTAAGTGAAGTTAGACATCCAATAAAACCCTAACAGAAAGTTATGTTAAAATATAAAATCCTATGCTTTATTGTTTTCAGACTGAAATCAAAATTCTGTCATAATTTACTCGTCATCATGTCATTCCAAACCTTTATGAGTTAGGCGTTAGATTAAGCCAGGATTAGGCCTTAGTGTGAAAGTCAATGTGGGGTCCAAAGTTGTTTGGCATTCTTCAAAAACCAGGGAATTCATACAGGAGTACATGATGTTTGCTAAGAGACGAGCAGTCTGACTGTATACAGGAACAGACCGCCGAGCCCGGCGACGGCTGCCACGGCGACCGCCCTGACGACCAGAAACTCCATGGAGTCCTCCAGCTTGGTGTGCAGTCGCAGCACCTGTCTGTGAGTGTCCTCGCGAGAGCCCGAGTTCTCGATCACGTGACTGGCCAGTCCACGCTTCTCTTTGAGGGGCATCTGAGCGCCAGTTCTCTTTTCGGCCTCCTCCTGACTCAAACCATCCCTGTGCATGAGTCGGGACAGCTGCGTCGCCGGATCACTGCCAAAATACACACTCGTCAGTCAGGTGGAGATTTCAGCGTTGGCTTACACTTGCTAACACTCTTTTTTAAGGTGACGTAGTTACATTGTACTTACTCAAATAAGTACAGAGTAATATTTTGGTTAGGTTTAGGGTTATTCACTTGGGTAACACTTTATTTTACAATGTCCTTGTTACATATGTTACATGTACTTACCATAGTAATAGCATTAAATTATGCATAATTACATGCAACTAAACCTCAACCAAATCCTAATCCTACCCTAACCATATAGTAAGTACATGTAGTTAATTAATTTTACTCAGAACTTACATGTAGAATTATACTTACACCTTAAAATAAAGTGTAAACTTTACTTGTAATTATGCATAATTTACTGTTATTGCTATAGTAAGTACATGTAGTAACTAGGTCACCTTTAAAATAAAGTGTTACCCATAAAGTGTTACCTAAAACTATTAGACAATCATTGCAAACCTGGAAAAGTAAACGCAAACCTCCATGAAAATTAGGAATTGGCAGCCGAAAAAAGTTTGTTGAAGTACTAAAATGACTAAAACTGAAACACATATTAAATTAATATTATAGCTAAATGTATATAAATAAATTAAAGCTAAATAGAAATATTGAAACAAATATAAAGGAACATTAAATTATTAAAAAGTAAACTAAAATTAAAATGTTCAAAATATTATATTGGTATATAAATAATACTAAAATAACATTATTATCTGCTTTAAAAACTACTTTAAAGTAACCAACCCAATCTGACTCACGTTACAATGATTTATGAAAAACAGAGAAACTAAAATATATAAAAATGTATATGTATATCATACCAGTATACGACAACAGTGTGGGTTAGGAACCGAGTGAGACGGCGAGTTTCGAAAAGCAGCGGCACATCCAAAATCACATACCTATAGCCTAAAGAACAACAAACACAAGCGTTTATTCACGAGACTCAAGCATACTCATAATCTGCCTTGTTTTATGCATGTGTGTGAGTGTACCCTTGATGAAGTACAGCAGTATTTGTTTGAACATTTCTTTATGTATTTCTGGGTGTGTGATGGAGTTCAGAAGTCTTCGTTTCTCTGGGTTGGAGAAGATTATCTGTCCCAGTTTCTGTCTGTCAATCTCGCCATTGTCTAACAAAATTTCCTGTCCAAAGTGCCGCAAAATCAGTCTGTACGCCAGGCTCTGGGGCTTCACCACTGAAGCATAAAGAAAAATCACACAAATAAAGCACACAAATATACAATAAACACACATACATAATTTATATATATATATATATATATATATATATATATATATATATATATATATATAAACAGTGCTAAACACCTTTTCGGGCAACCAGATCTGCATCGATGACAGGACAGCCCAGCTCTTTGAGTTGAGAAGACACTGTGCTCTTCCCTGAGGCGATCCCTCCGGTTAACCCCACCAGAAACATGCTGAAACAGACAGAAATAACAGAGACATCATTTACCCATTATCATTTACAGTATGTGGCTCAAGAATATTTATCATTGGCGCTCTCTAGCGGCCATGGAATTTCAATTGAAATTTGGGCTCATTAATATGCGTTTATAAGATCAGTAGGAAACATGACCGACCCAAACAACATTTCTAATAATAATAACTAACATAATGATTGTTGACTTGTTTATATCTGTTCATTGAGCGGTAAAACACAAGTTAAATCAGTTGACAAATTTAGCTTGGCTTAAAATCACTCAAACCACAACAATAATGTGACTATAAATGTTAATTAACACTACTGACATTTTAAAATGTTAAAAACATACAGAAAACTCAGTTACCCAACAGCAATGACCTACTTCATGCTGTAAACAGAGATTATAAAAGCGTTTCTGCATATACATTTACACGAAAATAAAGACGAACCTCAAAGAAACCCCAAAACACAAATCTCGCGCTTAATGGAAGGTTTCTAAAGGGTTTGACGACTCTTTAATAATAATAGATAAATATATTCCCATTATTTGTGTACATAACATTGACCTGTTCGCGTGAAAGCAATGCTTTTCTCTTCCTCCTCTTGGTAATTAATTCAACACAGCACATTAGCGCCGCCACGCGGCCTGGAGAGCAATTACAAGTCTGAGAATGTGGAGTACACAGCGAAGTCTCAGCAAAGCTTTTTAAAGGGAAAGTTCTACATCTTCTCCCATTCATAATGGTTTATTAATCCCTGACTGAACCAACAAACCGGTTTACCAGTGGCTGTGGTATTTATGCAATGACAGGCAGGTATGTTGTATGTATGTTGAAGCAAGAGTAGAAACAGCTGATTTCCAAGAGGCTTTATTGAACAACCTTGTTCTATTTTTTCATTTAGTCGTTTTCTTATCCCACTGCTGTAAGCTTGCACTCTAAAAAATGCTGGGTTGTTTTAACCCAATTTTATGATCAATTATGGACAAACCCAGCCATTGGGTTACATTTTTAAATAACATTTTTAACCCAATGTTTGAGTTTATCCATATTTGAGCCAAAATGATTAAAACAACACAGCATTTTTTAGAGTGAGATGCTGGATCAATCGTCCTACAACTCTTGGTTGTGTCGTCCTCGTCCATATTTTTAACCATAGATCGCACGATTCACACGCCTTAGAGATGAAACACAGATGGTCAACCTAGAACTCGATCTACTAGTTAGGCCTGATCAAACACACCTGCATCTAGTGTTCAAGTGAGCTAAAGACTTTAATTAGCAGCTCATGTTTAATTAGAGCTAGAAATTCTGAGAAAAGTCTTTGCATTTTTAATCTTGCCCTATGCATGGAAATATGATTTAGATCAAATGTTATCTAGACATTCAGACTTTCAGGGAAAAAGCATTTGAATTCTGGGTAAATAAAATGTATTTCTATCAGTATCTAGTGTCACAGGTCATTTTTGTGAAATCTTTGAATATTATTTAAAAAAGAACAACACATCACATCAATGCAATTTCTACATTTTCGTAATGATCCATTGCATTAGCTGGTATTATATGCGGCAAATTAAAGTAAAAAAAAAAAAAAAACTTCTATACTCTAAGCAAACACAGAACGTTCCCCTAACGTTCCCGAATGGTCGGGTCCCATGAGGTTATTTTTTTGGGAACCAAACAAGAACGTTATAGGAACGTTCCATGTAGGTTATTTTTAGGTTCCATTTTTTCCGGGAACGTTCCCCTAACGTTAAGGGAAAGTTCTAGGAACGTTCTGGGAACCAAAAACGTTCCCAGAACGTTCCCAGAACCTAAATTTGTTTGCTGGGATGATTAACAGCTGATCTACTCTGTAGACCAAACTTTCAGTTTCATATTTAATACAAACAGAAATGAAGGGAAAACCCCACAAGAAATGGAATTTCTTTATTTTATAGCACATGACTTTCGGACACGTCAGAAGTGAAACAGTCCATTTCACATGTGATTTTTCTAGGATATTATGAACAAATTATAAAATTGCAAAAGTTCCATCTGACATGATTTTAGAACAATTAAGCAAAGCTGTTGTGCACAATGGAAACAACATCATAATATCATCAGAGCCATATTCATATTCAGTCAAAGAGAGAAATATTTACACAGTACAGAGGGAAATGTGTTTTAGGGCACCACATGTACATTGACAAAGGCATATTGAGATTTCCTGCATAAATTACCCACAGGTTGTGAACAAACTCTGAAGAGATAGGGGAAGTGAATGGCTTTTGATTTCAGCTCTTATAGGTTTGAGTGAAACTCGTGCTATAAAGACTGTGCAAATCTAAACTCAGTGAAATTGTAGTTCAGTTTTTATACATTTTGAGATTATGTAAGGATTAGGGGGTTTCAGCACTTAGTATATAATCCTCTGTAGAACTCCACAAAACAGCTTACACTATAGAACTTCGTGATGAATAATCCAGAGCTTAATCTCAGTTCCATTCAAATTTGTGTAATAGTTATTATAAGGAAGGAAGGAAGGGTTGCAAAACAAGTGACACACATATGACACATGTTGCAACAGTGCTGTCATTTGTTGTAAGTTGACAGTCATTGCAGGAGACAGCATTAATCACTGGTCTACATGTGATTGGCATCAGATCACCATGAGCAGAGCTATTTTTGTAAAAGTCTCTTTCTATCATGTTTGATAGTCATCAAATAGCTCTGGAGTGTCTCATCCGTCATGCTCCATACGGTACCCTGTAAATCTGCCTTAATTATTCATAAAATGTTGCTTTAAAATGATACAAGTGTTGTGCTTGTTTTGATGATGGTTAACACAAGTAAAATAATACGTTTTAAAAAAAATTGTACATAGAAAAGTACCAAATAAAGAAGTGTCATAAATTACTAGCTTTTAGTATCTGAATGGCTTTTTAAAATGAGCAAAGTCAGATTTTTTTTCACAGTCAATGCAAGTTACAGACAGCGTGAATATTAACAGCGCTGGAAAAGGTTTGGCCTGTAAACTGGTATAGAATATTTCAAATTGGCATTTGAAATTTTGGCAAATTTCTTCCCATTAGGCATCAATATAAGATGCATCCACCTTCATGCTTGAATAGTGTCTATTTTAATTTGTTGGCATAAAAAATCTGTTGTCCTATACTAGTTATCTCATGCACATATAGGCTATCATACATATACACAAAATGCAAATGGCTCTCTTTTAAACAAATGAAAGGCAGACTAAAAATGCTAATTGTGGGGAATATACATTCATTTCTACTGTATCGCAGTCAATGCTTTTTCATTGTAAGTGAGAACAGGGTCCCATTGAAAAAACCTAATTTGGAATCAGCTTTTCCTAAACAAATCTTCAAGTGCTAGGTTTAAACTAGGTGCATTTGAGTGAAAAATGTGGTACGGCATAAAAGAAAAAGGATTTCATATTACAATAAATCAAAATGCATTATGTAATAACTTACAGAAATTCCTATAACATCACATAACACATAAATGTGAACATGAAAAGCCTTGATATAATTTTCCTCAATCTACTTAAGATAATTAAGGACTAACGGTAAAAAATCTGGAATGTTTGAAATCTGAACTGTAAATTTCAGATGGAAGATTGAATGAAGAATTGACATCAAAATGATGAGTATTGAAGGTAGAAGAACGAAGGGATACCAATAAATATACTGCATTAGAACATAAGGAAACAGGTTTCTAAAGTTTAACATGAAGTTCTTGAGACATCAAGTTCTTGATCCAACATATTAAAGACACAAGCTAAAATCCATCCATTCAAAAAGTTATTTATTCCCAAATCATTGAGAGTGAAAAGGTACTTTTGGATCCAATAGTTTGTAAGAGTCTAATTGGTTTGGAAATAACCGTAGACTATAAGACAAAGTCTTCCTCTTTGTGTGTTGATGTGTTGTGCTTTATTTGAATGCACTCGCCCCTTCTTCTTTTTTGGAAACGTCTATCAAGACACAAATAATCAATCTGTGTGTGAACATTTTTGGGTGACGTTTGTAAAACTTTCGATTCGAGTCATTATCAATTCGAACACATCTATAGTTTGTCTAATTGGCCAAGGCAGCTGCTGGGATTGATTTTCTCACTCTACTTCTTGGCATTAAACACCATGAGTGGGCGCTCTTCAATACGCTGCCAGGGACTTTTCTTGTTTTCATCTTTATCGTCAAGGTCGTTGTCATCTTCTGGGCTGGTGACAGAGTCACGTTGCGTTTCACTGTTGCTACTACGTGAGCTGTTACCTCTGCTTCGACCCCTTCTTGGCATTGAAGACCCCCTTGGTTCTTCGGGACCGTCATCCAAAAGAGGGGTCAAAGGGTTTTCCAGTGGCGAACTGGCCCCCATGCGGCTCACTCCTTCACTGAGGTCCAGAGGGTCATGATAGGTTGGTTTAAAGTAGTGTTTCCCGCCACCCGTACCGCTGTTTCCTCCATGGCCCTTGCGCCCGCTTCCGTGGTGTTCCTCTTTGGTCTTGCGACCAGACGCGGATTTGCGCTCATGTTGGGAATTATGGAGACTTGTATCGCCGTTTCGGTCCTTGCTGCTCCCGGCAGGGGCGCTCAATGTGCTTTGGGCGCTGTGGTTTCCGCTGTGCGAACCTCCGTGGCTGAGATCTGCCCCTACATCTATGTATGAGTGGCGTACGTGAGCGTTGGCACGGCCGTCGAGTGATATAAACCAGGCACGAGGATGTTGCTTTACCCCCAGTTCCAGAAGCTTCTTCTCGGTGAGGGCTTGTAGCTCCCCATTCATCTGCGAAATGGTGGAGTCATTGAACAAAACAGGGATGTGAACCGGTCCTGGTGTTCCACTTGAGGGCCAAACACTATCATCTGAGCCTGCTGGAGATGCACCTTGTTGGGCTTCTGAATGACCTGAACCAGGGGTCTGGCCTTGGTGGTTTTGGCCTTGAATCCCGCTGCTGGTTCCCTGTGAACTCTGTCCATCTCTGTCTGCCTGGTTCGCTCCATCCTTTCCCTGATCTGTGCCACCGAACTCTGACGAGAGCCTCATGTAGTGGGCCGGGATCACAAGAGTTGGTACCATAGAACGGTACATATTCTCCTTCATCTGATCCAATGAGCTGCAGAATATAATCTGACCTGGTTGCGTGTTGAGTGACGTTGGACGAGCAAGGTGATCTGGCCCCTGCAAGACCTGCGAGTACTCCGGTGGCTTGTCAACATTTGGTGGAGAAGGCGGATCAGACGTGTAGCCACGATTATCATTGACGTGCCTCCGGCGATAGTCATCTTTCTCGCCAGGGCTGTAGTTGCGTCCGTAGTCCTCATGTAGAAGATTGCTGTCCAGATTGCTTGTATCTGTGGATCGATGCACCTTCATGGGGAAACTCTCTGCATTTCTTTGGGCACCTTTGGACTGCTTGGTCTTAGATGAATGCCGAAGCTTATGGGCAGGAATGTTTCTGGAAAACTCTTCCCGAGCGCTCTTGAAGGCATGGGATGGGGATCCCTCGGATTTGTTGGTGTCCAAGTTGCTGTTGGAGGCAGCGGATTCAGCATGGCCACCACAGATGAGGTTTAAGTGGGACATGGAGGTGCCTTGGTCCCGCTTGGAGCCGTTCAAACCAGATGGAGCTTGAACCTGTTTCTGCTGCCGTCGGGGCTTCAGACACTTTCGTCTGGAAAATAAATATTGACATTTAGTAATCTTGTAACATATATCTTATAATAAACCCAGGTTCAGTGGGAAGACATGCCTGTGGTGACATTTCTGCAAAATGATTTTAGAGTACGTCGTTTCTCACATGTTTCACGATATTTTCAAAGTGAAATGTCCTGTGAGTGGTGGTAAAAACGTGTTCAGTTTTACTAAAAACCGATTAACACGAATCTGGCAATGTTGTTGGTTGTTGCACATATCGTGGCAGTTGAACTTAAATGTGTGGTGCTAAATGATTAATGCTATATTGCGATTGAAACTAAAGCACCACCTTCACTAACCGAAAATATTAAGCAAACATAAGAAGAAAATGCATTTGCTGAAGCAACCATGCCATTTTAGTTTTCAAAATTCAAAACATATTTGTTTACAAATCATACACATATGGTAAAAGTGTTTTGAGGTCATAATAACATACTAATGTGTAAAGAACATTATTAATCAATAATCTGGCCCTTTAATCATAATTTGTGAGAAATGGATTAAACGTTGCTGGTGTTTTACTGGCACTACTGTTCATTTCAGCTGGAAACTGCAGTGAATTGTATGTATCATAGAGTGTGATAAAAGATGGACAGCACGTCTCCGCTTCCGTCCACAGTAGAAAACTAAAACCAAACGTATTGGGAAAATAAACACTTGAACATACATCTGCATGATGAGAACTACCTAAAATAACAAAAAACATCTTGTGTTGTAATTGTAAAATGTAATTGGGTTTTTTAGTTTGGCTTGCATCCCATTTGCTTACATGGAGAGGGCGGGGTTTAAGACCTATACTGCAGTCAGCCACCAGGGGGCGATCAAAATGCTTTGGCTTCATTTTTAAGATGTGTGTACCACATTTGGTATGTATAAATACTTTTTTGGTTAAAAAAATGTAAGAGGCATGTTATTCCAATGAGCCTATTTTGCTTATAATAACACATGATTTAGACTTTAAACTAGTACACACCTGCAGTAGTAGAGTAGGACACAGAGTAAGACTAGTACCAGCAGTGCCAGAGATCCCAGGATTGACAACAGGAAGAAGGTGTGGTAGGCTGTGATGTCCCTCAGGCCTGGGTGAGACAAACCTGAGCCTAGTGTTCAAATACAAAGCATGCTCAGCATTCGTGCGCTTTTTTTTTCTGCATAAACCACCGGGTTGCATTTGAGTATATTACCTGCTGAAGAACGGAAGGCTGCGATCCAGTAACCAAGCTGGGAGGCAGTGAAGTCCCACGTTAGCTGTGATCCCTCTCGAGTGATAAATCCTGTTCCATTTCGTACCCATAGTCCTAGGGAACAAACACTTATTATTTACAAAATGATGAACTAGCATTGATTGGGCTTTAGCAGGACTTTCTGGAGGACTTTGTTAAATAAAAGCATGTCTTTAAGGTGTCTTAAAGCAGCACCAAGTAACTTGTCCTCTGCGGTCGCCCTACAGGTTGGAAGCGGATTTGTCCATTACCGCTGTCGCAAATAATTTAGCCTACCGCAGCCTACTGTCGCACGCGCACACACATGCTCTCTGTATGGCCACAGACAAGGTAGAGTATGATGCATGATTTTATGAAAGTATGATGTATTGCGACATCACAAACGAGCAATTGTTGCAATTGTAACGCTTGCCGTAAAGCAAGTCAAATTAGTAATTTTCTTATGTCTCATTAGAACTACAGAAACGCGACCCGATCTGGTAATCTTACATAGCGTGGATATATCAGATAAAGGTCCGCAAAGCTGTGGCATAAGTGCATTTCACCATGTCACGACTTGATGAACCACTGAAACCATTTTGGAAACATTATTTTAAGGTAAAAAATCTTACTTAGTGTTGCTTTAAGCATGATTGTACATACCTGTCTTGGTGTCGTACATCCATACAGGAATGCTGGTTGCAGATCGTATGCGAGTATCAGACGGCAGAGGCACGGAGATGTGAACGGGCTCGGTGACCTCAACCGCTCGACCCTCGCGGTCAAACAGTTGTGCATTGACCGCTGCAATCGTTGTAAGGTCCGTCCAGCCATTCTCTCCTCCTTAGCACAGTTACACCATCATAAATATACTGTAATGTCTACAGATCTCTTTCATACTGCAAGACTCTCTTATCTCACAATTTTTAGACTTATATAGAAAGACTTTTTCAGACCTGTGTTGTTTGGTTCCAGAGCGAGTGGGTAAGGGAATGAGTTGATTTCATTCTGCTCTCTGGCTGTTGTTAATACTGCAGTCAGTTCTGTGTAGGAGGAGTTAAACTGTAGGCTCCGCCTTGGAACTTGCAGCCATGGCTGGCTCCGCCCACCTGGAGGTTTAAACAGTAATAGAGTACATTAGCGCCCGCCCCCTTTTTCAGCGGCACTGGTTCCGGAAGTATTTTTTCGATTCATTTTTCACATAGGGATTTAAAAAAAGTAATTTTTAAAGAGTTATAGACCATGAACCAAGACAATCAGCTACAAGGTGAATCACTACAAACTTTGATTTGAAACAAAAAAGTTTTTGAAAATGGTACTTAACGGATTTAGTGAGGCAAAGAACTACAATGAAGCATAGCATAGTCGAATTAAAACTGATGGAGAATCATAAAACTACTCATTTACAAATGTTGATTATAAATATAAACAATATATTTTAAATTTATTGCAAAATATGCATATATATACACACATTTAAGTATTTTGAGAGCATATAAAGATCTACTCGATTACATCATTCACAATGCTTCATGGGAGTGGACTGAGCGTAAGAGTGTTGCTTGTTGCGACTTTCTGATTGGTGGAATTTTCTGTACAGCATCATGGGTAATGTAGTTTTTCACCACAAATTCCACTGTTAAACACGATTATTTTAAAACTAAGTTGAAATGATGCGGGATGACGGCTTCAACAGAAGCAAATACCATTAATTAACAACCTAGTAGCTCACAGTAGGTCTCTCTTTAAAGGTTTAAATGTTATCATTAAAAATCCGTTTCCCTATGGAGGAAATTAATGGAATTTTTATTTCCAGAACCCGACTGTAGGGCTCTATAGAAATTAAGTACAATGTCTGAAAAGAAACATAACTTTACTACTTTTATTATATAGATTAATAAGCCAGATAATTAAAAAGTCTGGGCCTAAATGTGTTTCTTTGGTATTTGAAGTGATTTTTTTTTTTCAAATTATTTGGATTCACACAGAAATGTTCATTAATGGCCAAAACTGAAATGGACCAGATTATAATGTTTACACAATCTTTTTCAAAAATGTTCCTTTTTTGATGTTTTGTATGGCTATACAATACTTTTATACAAGAGTTTGTGTAAACCAACATTATCATATGATTATATAGTAGACTGAATTCTTAAGTATGGAAACCAAGTGTATTTTGGCATAGAAATGTCTTGTAATGTACGTGTATGACAACTAAGGCCATCTCTGCATTGGATAAAGCGTACTAAATCACTAAATGTAATTAAGCTACATAGCTGGGTTGCCACTTAGGCAACTTTATTTGTTCTAATATTTTGTGAAATGTAAGCCTCTCCAAAGCACACCACAGACAACCTTACAATGGTCTTTACTCCACAATAAATGCCCTATGATTATAGTGGAATTGGAGCAATTACATAGCAGATTCAGATGCCAAAAGATTCTGTAATGGCATTACAATATTTCTGCTGTTGCTATGGTGACAGCTGCAGGAAACTGAAGTGTCAGGTTGACATAAGCTGAAAGCTTTAAACAAAAGAAAATACTGATATATGGACACATTTGCCAACTCAATGTCACTTTTTCGTAACCATCAATCCTCAATAATAATCGTATATTTTGTGATACGGGTATATATATATATATATATATATATATATATATATATATATATATATATATATATATATATATATATATATAACAAGTTGCTTCAAAGGTCACAGATGTTTTCTTACTTGGGGAACCATGAAAGACCTGGATGACATCATCATATAGGATCAGTGTGCCAGGCTTCTGGGCCATCAGGTAAAGACTGACAGAGGCATATACTAGCAGAGAGAGAGATTTGTTAAAAAAGTAGTAAAATAAAATGGGCACAGATTAGGGCTGCACAATTAATCGAATTTCTAATTGCGATTATACGGATGCCACGATTACGTAATCGTTCAAAGCCGCGATTACAAAAGAAAATCCACTCTGCGTGTGTGTGTTTAGAGCATATTTATGTTATGAGAGGTGAATCACGACTACTTCAGAAAATCCAGCACAATATGACATACCAGGCAGTGACGTAAGTGTACGCTGAAATAAAAAGTCTTTCACCTCATGCATAAAATAACCAAACTGAAAGGCAAGAATATTTTGAACTACTAGCTGTGCCACATTAAAAGGCAACACTGATAATTCTCACATTGATGTGGTTACAATTTTTGTGTAAACATGTATTATAATATGCCTATATATATTCAATGTAAATTGTGATAATTGTGATAATCGTAATTAATAATCGCAATTACAATTTCAAGTGAATAATCGGCAATTATGATTTTTGTCATAATCGTGCAGCTCTAGGCACAGATGTCTGTTATGCCACACTGAACAGCATGATAATGGACATCAATATACAGTATATCCGAATTAGCAGATGTCAATGACAGATTTTTATAGATTTTGATACGATGTATAATGTATTCCATTTAGGTGTTTACTCACAGGGTACGCGGCTGGCGTGCCATGGCACTGAGCTGGTGAGGTAATCTCTCTGAGATGCTGTAATGATTACCCATGTTCCTGTGCGGTACAGAAAGCTGACCACCTGTACGCCATCACTGCCTGCTTTGCTTTGTGCCAGCACACTCTGGTTCCCATGAACCGTGATAGCAGCGTTGGATAGGGGTGAAAGATCACCGCCGTCAAACACCTGGACCCTCACCTGCACCTCTGAGAGGGATAAAACAAATTCACATGACCAGATGCACGGAAATAGTATTACCAGACATATTTACGTTCAGAAATAGGAAGTCAAACATCAAATATAATAAATGGCTCTTTTAACCTATTATATGATCCACTAAAGACCCAATGGGTATAGAAACCTCTTAGATCTGAACACAGACAGCTTCATGATTCTCATAAAAAAATATGAGGCAGCTCTCAAACAGCATTCACAGCTCACTCAGGAACAATAGCATGCAATCATATTGACAGCTGAAGTAATAAATAAGCACAATTATAATGCGCCTGTAATGAGCTGCCAGTGGTTCTCAGTAAATCTTAGATTTGCATAATTGACAGGTACACCAAAAGCTGTTTAGATTCAATATGCTTTTTCGTGCAAGTGCAACCAAAAGCTTAGGAATTTCTAACAGGGAAAGGCCAGTATTTCAATAATATACACTTATTGTTTCTGGTCTATAAGGCCATGCGATTCATTTAAAGTAAAATTCGTCAAAATCTGCATTTCAGAATTGCATTTAGCAATCAGAGGCTGATGCATACAAATAATATGCGTTTGCATTCGCATTTAGCTCGTTTGCTCGATGTTTTACAAATAAAATAGCCCACCACTCCCTCATCCAGAACCGCTATGCGCTCCTTTATTCTCTACTCACCGAGAGCTTCCCTTTCAGGGATCGATTTGCCAGCTGTCCCTTTAAAACTGGACAAAAATAGAAAGAAAAGAAAACGAGAGACCAAAAAGGATGGCATTTTCAAAGCTACATCGCTGTTTCCACCTCGTCAGCCATTTGTGTATGTGTTTTTTCAGACATGGTCGCCAGCATCCTTCTGTGTGATGCGGGATGCTGCGCTGCCGCCTGTCATTGTCAGTGGAAGAGGAAAAACAGCGGCCTCGTGTGGTCAATTTGAGCGGTGCTTTAGAAAATCCTACTACATCAATATTGTTTGTTTTGGGAATCTGTTCTGTTTGCATAAAGGGGTGACCGGGGTAGGTTCAGCTGGGAGTTCACCGTGGTCCGGATCTCGGTGTTTTTCTGATGTGTATATAATAAAGGTTGTGAAATAATTGCCTAGGGAGAGGTCCTCCGCACCATAAATTTCTGGTTGGGGCAAGTTGTCATGTTTTGTACATGTTAATAATCTAAATGTATCAATGTATCCAATGTAATAAAACAGTATTTGTTGCAATGCTTGTTTTACAAATTAATTGTTTTGTTGAAATTTTGTTTTGTTTATTTGTTTTGTTCATTGTGACAACATGCCCCACTATTGGGTTTCACATTAGAAATTAAGTTAGCCTATTGTTAATTTGATCTATCTATCTATCTATCTATCTATCTATCTATCTATCTATCTATCTATCTATCTATCTATCTATCTATCTATCTGACATTACACTAGTATTTTAAAATGGATGCAAAGTTTTTGAATGCAGTTTATCAGAATAAAATCCACACTCTTCATGGAAGTCTGCAAACATTGTAGCAGTAAACACCTAGAGGGCGCTATTTAAATAATGTATGCTGATCTAATTTAAGTGAGATGAAATGAACTCAACGCGAGGTCCAGATTCAACAGTAAACAGTCCACATTGTGAGCATGTTGACTTCAGGAATCAATAATTGTGGGAAAGGTGAAAGATACGAATGAAACAGTGGGGTAAAAACTGTCCCATGCTGACCCACAGGTATTCCTGCTGTGAAATAGGTCAGTTGAACAGCTTATGTAAGCCAAGGGGAAGGGGGGTTCGAGGGGCTGTTGGTCTTTTCCCACTTCTATGGAAAGGAATGAATCCTGGAAAATCTTTAAAGGAATAGTGTCATAATTTACTCACCCTCAAGTTGTTCCAAACCTGTATACATGCCTTTCTTCTGCTGATTACAAAGGAAGATATTTTGAAGAATAAGGGTAACCAAACAGTTGATGCATGGCCCCATTGACTTCCATAGTATTTCCCCCCATAGGCCTACTATGGAAGTCAATGGGGCCCATCAACTGTTTGGTTACCCATATTCTTCAAAATATCTTCTTTGGTATGTATCTCATTATTATATGTTAGAAACTGACATTAATACTTTAACATTTTATGAAATGTCCATGGCCATGGATGGCACTATATGTTTTTAAAGATTCTCCTTTATATTTCCTCTGACATCCTTGTCATTGACCCACAGTTGTAAAGAGATAATAAACTTAAGATGACGTAGAGGAAATTATTTTGCACGAATATTGACCTTTATTTAACAGTAACACCAAAATGTTTCTTTTATACTGACCGCTCCGCGTCCGCATACATGCTTAAACTGTAAGCCATGTAAATTGCTGCCCGTCCTTAATCTTTGATTGGCAGCCGAGACGTCCAATCACAGCGAAGTTCCCCGCGTATTACGCGGCATTCTATTTGCTGATTTGCCAGCGCGTGCGTCAAGCTGTTCCACGGAGACGTCATCGTCTCCTGACCAATCACAGCTCACTTCCGAGCCGCTTGTTTCCCGCCCTCTTTGCTGTATCTTTTACATTCTTTCGCACTAAGT
Organism: Siphateles boraxobius; assembly: GCF_051911475.1. Classification (NCBI taxonomy): domain Eukaryota; kingdom Metazoa; phylum Chordata; class Actinopteri; order Cypriniformes; family Leuciscidae; genus Siphateles; species Siphateles boraxobius. Next base: position 27,404,971 of record NW_027508876.1, read on the forward strand.
ATCAAAGGTACTTTGTATCCAGTTACGCTACACACCATTGAGTCATCACCATCTATACTGGGGTTTTATTACGAGATTATCAGTACATATTTTTTTTATGTTTATGTTCCTCAAAAGCAGAAGGGTGGAAAGGAGCCCGTCACTTTGTTCCCGTCATCAGTAACATCATTAAACAGCAGGTAGGGATGATGCTTTTTGACACTATAATGTACATGGGATGCATGATGATCTGTAGTTTGTTGGAGACGATGGATGATGGAGATGTCTGGGGTATTTTGTACTGATCGCCGGTTTTTATAGCTGGTATGCTAACAATCCGTTATTGGCCTTGATAATACTTCCAATACAAACCCATCGCTATTTAATGACAGTAGACTCCCAGTTCAGCAGCGTGCTGTCATGTCGACCTCATAAACCTCCTCACCTGCTGATCAAGCGTATAATGGTAGTTTATAATGGATGAGTGTGTTTTTTGGCTCTGAGTTTGTTTCGCCTGTTAGGGTTTTTTCTCTTTTTTTAGATTAATATGGGTAGTTACTGATTAACTGCTACTGTTATGCAACAAACCTGTTTTATAATTCATGGAGTCGGTGTATTGTGGGAGGACTAAATTGCCATTTAAATGATAAGCCCCTGATAAATCTGGCACCTGTCCATTACGGTCTTATATCTTTTTGAATATTTTTTTTTATTATTTGAATATTATTATGTTTCCTTATTCCAAAAGATCCTACTCCAGTGTTGTCGTGCAACATTTGTGAAATAATTCACTCGTTATTTTTAATTGGGTTAAAGTTCATTCAATTCATCCCTGTGCAGTGCCCTCTTCTGGCCACTTGTGATAGTGCAGTTGGAAATGCCTCATTTGCATGTTTCCTGCAGTGTCCCAGAAAGCAGTGATGACGTGGGATTGTTTATTTGCATAATTAAAGTTTTTTTTTAAACTTTCTTTCTTAGCAGATCTTTTATTGAGCTTATTTTTATTCTAATTTTGATTTAAATGTATTTTCACAACAAATATATATATATATATATATATATATATATATATATATATATATATATATATATATATATATATAATTAAAAATACTAGCCTGGTTGTTGGGAAAAATAAACAGTGGAGCATATGTTATTAAGAAAATAATATCTGAATTTTTAGGAACAACTTTTAATGAAAAAGGCAGAACTCATGACATTAAAACAGTTACATTCAGATTGTGTAATATGTGTTCTTTTTACCACCTTTCTGTTACTTTATTATTTATATACTAGTATTATAGTATTTTTCAATATTTTAAATTCGTTTGATTATATTTTCAGTTTTCATTTAGTCATTTTGTTGTAATTTTGTCTTTTTTAGTAGTTTTTTTATATTTCTATTTCTATTTATATAATTATAAAATAGAAATATAATAGAATTTATATATTCTATTTATATTTAAGTCAACACTAACAGTGCTTATTTGTCATTGGTATAAATTAATTGTTTATATGCATGTTCAAAAGTATAGGCATGTAAATTACTTTGATAATGCTTTGGCAGTGTAAAGCTTCTTTTACCAAGCCTGTGTAAGTCACTGTGCGTATGAAGATTAAGTGGCGCACACAGTGAATCCTGATGAATACTGTATCAGTGTTTTGCCTGAGCAACAGACTGGTAGTCACGAGGGAACCCTTTGCTCTTGGTTGCCATAACAACACAGTTGCCATAGATACATCTTGTCTGGATGTAGATGTGGGAGTTGTTTTATTTATTTATAAGTTTTATTTATATATAAAGTGTAAGTGTCTTGTCTGTCTGAAATGAGAAATGGAAAAAGAATGAGTTTTAAAGGAAGTTTCGCTTCGTTACACAGACCGGAAATAGCTTGTCAAGTATTTCATAAGCATAAAACGAACCCTTAACTGAAATGTCTGTATCAGCACTGCTCTTGCCTTAATGGATCATAACTCAAAATGTCAAACTTGTTGATTCATAATGGATGGTGATCAAGTATAAGTGAGATAACGGGGATGGATTCGTCGAGAGCTGCAATCATGCACTCGCATGGATAAAGTAGCTTTGCTGCAGTGAAATTTGAGCTGCCGTTTTAAAAGCCTCTGTCTTTGTCTCACACTCTCTTTAGAAATGGCAGAAGCCCATCAGGCCGTGGCGTTTCAGTTCACCATCACCCCTGAGGGGATCGACCTGCAGCTGTCCCATCAGGCCCTGAGACAGGTCTATCTGTCAGGCCTCCGCTCCTGGAAGAAACGCGTCACACGGCTGAAGGTAAACGCCAAATGATGTTTACATCTTTCTTTATGTGATGAATCTGAATATTTTGTGGTAAATAATGTTTGGGTTGGGATTTGGTTAAAATACAACTTGATTTGATTGGATTGTGAATGTTGGGCTATGATATTATTAGTTAAAGGTGCCATGTGTAAGAATTGAGGTAAAAATATCCAAAAAATGAGCTACACGCATCAAAAGAATGAGAAGAAATAAGGGTGATTATGTCATTAAAAAAATGACAAGTTATAGTGTTGCGGAGATATCAACCTGAATTAGCATGCTAAATTACTAGCCACGGCCCGACAGGTGTCATAATACCAGTTTCGGCCATGGGAGGCGGTATGCGGGCAACATAACCACCAGTCAAACTGCAATACACGAATAACTCGCACGGCTTGTGGGCGTACTTGAACATGATGTGTTTGATAGTTAGCTCTACCCACAAATCCGATCCGGTTTTCACCTGTTATCTACCAGAGCCCGTCTCTACCAAGCTGATGATAAATTGTAACATTAGCTAATTATATTATGTTTATTAAATTGCTTTCCTGAGGTAAATCTGACATATTTGTTCTCCAGCTATGTTATTGACCTCCGCACGCTGATTAAAAAAATGATTGGTCGATATTATGTATGAGGAATACATTTTGGTAAGTGGTAGCATACTGTATCTTTCAACAGTGTTCGTGTGTTTTTACTATTAGCTAGTAGAGATAGCGTAGAGAACGATAATCGTTCATGTGCACTAGGGATCTGTCGCGTAACATTTACAAGCGCCAAAACGGTATTTATTGTTTGAATTGCGTAATAAAATTGACAGAATCTGAGTGCTGAGATGTTTTTATATCATAACTAACCTGCTCTGTCTAGTCTGTCGGTCTGCGTGTCCTCTTTGCTTTGCGATTTTTCTGTGCGTGACAAAATTGATGTGTGGCGTGACTGAGAGCGTGTGAAAAGTGTAAATTGCGTGTGTCTCACGGTGAATTCGTGAGAGTTGGCAGCTCTGAATGGCGCTAGCTTGGTCAACATCAGCGAATGCTGTCTGTCAAATTAATGTAATTCAAACTAACAATAAAAATGTAATATGAACAAAACGAATATGAACATATTCACTGGTAAAGGTGAAGGGGAGTAGCTTGAAGATGTCATTTAAAAATCACTTGACATCAACCAACGTTCCTCTGGAGTCAAAACGTCCTCTACTAGGAGTTGCTCGGCTTCAGCTATGGCTCTAGGGTCGTTGTGAAGGGGGCGGAGCATAGAGACTATGCCGTTTCTCGTTTGTTACTCTAGAGTAGACCAACTCACTTTCTGGAGGTAGACTGCCCCCATCTGGTATGGAATGTGGAGTATGAATAGATTTTTTGGCGTACATGACACAAGACACCTTTAAAGTGCCCCTATTATGCTTTTTTCGGATATTACCATTCATTTAATGTGTCGTGTGATATGACTTTTTGTGAAGTTTCAAACATCAAAGTGCAGATAAATTAAGTTACTGTCTCATAAAAGAAAGAATTGATTCTGAACTGCATGAAACGAGTCGTCAGTAATTCCAGTCTTATTTCCTGCATAAACCGAAGTAGGTTTGTAACAGATTTGCATAATGCCAGTCTATGATATTCATTGGCTGCCCGCGAACAACATCTACTTTGATAGTAGATTTTGATATTTGATTGATAATTAAATCTGTCCGGTTTATTTTTGTGCATGTTTAAGGTTGATAATTCTCACACATTCCCCAGCTGCATTTCGTAGTGTCTTTTGTTTATTCTGGCGGTCTTTCCTAATTTTTCATCTTGTTTGTTCATTGCTTCTCTCGTACAGAACAATGTGATCACTGGCGTGTATCCCGCTAGCCCGTCCTCATGGCTGTTTGTTGTCATCGCGATCCTGGCCACCATGTACACGCGCTCGGACCCTTCCATGGGCCTCATCGCTAAAATCCAGGAACACCTGCCTGTCAGGTAAAGAGGTCACGTTGTTGCCTCAGACTTATTGAATTTCATCCCAGTTCAGAAAACAAATGATTTATCTGCATTGTGAACTCAAAGATACACATGAAACATTTGTCATCCTCTTATGTAACTCTTTGCAAGCTTTTTCAAAGGTTATGAGTTCCTACCCATGAAAACATGAGCATGCCTGCAGAGGGTGTGTACTGTACCTTCACACACCTTGTTTGCGTTGTTTTCAGACAAAAGCAAAAGAGTTATTTTACAACATGGATGCTATTTTGTGTGTATGTGTAACAATGACTTTAATAATGAATAGCTGGTCAAAATTCTGTCATTTGAATCCATTCTTATGTTTTCTTTACTTTCTTCAAGGGCTCCTGTGTTTCCAAGTTTTTTCCCTGTATTAGAATTTCTGAAATATTTGGGAATAGCATTTCAATGTTATTATTTAATACTTCCTTCCAAAAGTTTGGGGACTGTAAGATAAAAAAAATGAACAGTTTAATTCAGTAAAGATGCATTGATCAAACATTACAGTAAAGACATAATAATGTTACAAAATATTTATATTTCAAATACTGTAAATGCTGTTCTTTTGAATGGTTTACTCCTGAAAAAAATGTATCACGGTTTCCACAAAAATGTTAAGCAGCACAACATTGCAGTTTAGCATTGATAATAAAAAGAAATGTTTATTGAGCAGTAAATCATCATATTAGAATGATTTCTGAAGGATCATGTGACACTGAAGACTGGAGTAATGATGCTGAAAATCCAGCTTTGATCACAGGAATAAATTACCTTTTATAATGCATGAAAAAGGAAACAATTATTTTAAATTGAAATGATAAATTTACAATATTACTGATTTTACTGAATGTTTGATCAAATAAATGCAGCCTTAGTGAGCAGAAGAAACTTCTTTCAAAAACATGACAAAATCTTATAAACTATTGAGTGGTAGTGTATGCATTTTTAGATTTTAGCAAATATAAGGAGTTATTAAAAAGACTTGAAGTTGTGGTCCTCAGGTTATGCATCAAGCCTATCATATTTTCTCTTTTTGAGGTAATTATTTATTTCATGTTTTAAAAAAACATGAAAAAACAAAATACAAACGCTTGTTTGTAAGTATTTGATCTTAAAGTCAACCATGGCTGTTACCATTATTTTAACTAGTAAATAAGTAATAGTTGATAATTCCTCACCATGCAACATTTAAATACTTTTTTTTTTATCATTGTTTTTAATTAATTAATTTATTTAAGTGAAGGTCTTACTGAGATACAATATCTCTTCTACCAGGTAGTCCTGGTCAAGATGTGCAGCTGAAGAAAGAAAATTCACATAAAAATGCAAAGAACATGAAAACCACACTGTAAACAAACACAAAAAATAGGTCTGATGGGATATTTACAATCCTTGAAAAATGATATTCACCTTATCAAAGTGCACCTGTTTCATAGTGTCCCATAAACTAGAAAAGTTCTGAAGTGTTGCATACAGCAGTGTAATGCTGTCTGTGTTTGGTTGTAGTGATTCTCTGAGCATTCAGTGTCGGACGGTGGTTTCTGCCGTGTTGTTCAGCACTCTGCTCTGGTTCTCCCTGATCTTCACCATGAGGCTTTGCCTGAAGCAGTTACTGTCTTATCATGGCTGGATGTTTGAACAGCACGGGAAGGTGTCCAACACCACCAAAATCTGGGCGGTTAGTACAGTCATGCTATCAGACATACCTAACCTACAAACTCCCAACTGTAAATCAAGGTGAAGTGTATTCCTGTGAATCCAGTATTACCAAAAATAATGACTTCAAGAACTATGCCAGAACTAATGACTATGCCATCCACTATTGGGTGGGAAACCGATAGTCCTGACCTAAATTTGCTGCATTGGAGTCAGTCAGTACAATTTTATTTGTGTAGCACTTTTCACATTGTTCCAAAGCAGCTTAACAGAAAATCATGATATTATTATTTATAATATCTTCATGTCTTATATTTATCAGAATAGAGCTGCGCAATAAAATAGTCTACATTTTGCAACGATACAGGCAATAACACAGTCGATATATGCTATATAGCCTAGTATATATCGCCCTATACATGAGTAAATGAGGTATTCAACTTTATACAAAAAGCTGAATGACTACATATTACGTTTTGCAATTAAATAAATCAGTCAGTTGAGATTTGCCATATAGTATATATCACTTGACGTCATTGTACTGTATGTTTGTGGAGGAAGTTGGATATAATATATATACAACTTCATATAGAGCTGTACGATAATACAGTTTACGTTTGTGACAAAATAAACAATCACGCAGCTGAGATTTGCAATATAGTAGATATTGCTTTTGGTGTGTGTCTGGCTTTGAATCAACCAGTGTTATTTTTAGTATCATTGTGATATATTATATTAATATTTTAATATTTTTAATTTAAAGTTAAATTTGTAGTAATTTTGTTGTGTTTTTGTTATTTTTAATAGTTTTTTTTATTACTTTTTATTTAAGTTTTAGTACATCAAGTTAAACTAAATCATAAATTTGCCTTGGCAACTAGCTGAAATAAAATAAGTGCAAGTATTTTTAAACGCTATTTAATAGTTTCAGTTAACGTTTATTTAATTTGAAGTAACCAGTTTTTGGTTTTATTTTTAGTTAACCGTAATAACCCTGAAATCAACACCTACAAATATTTTATTTATACTGTACATAGTTGTCATATTAAACTGGAAAGGAGAAAGTATTTGAAAATCACAAGTAAAAAAAAGTTAAAAGTTAAAAAGTCACCTTTACCTTATAAATGTGCGTGTTTTCAGGCCATGGTCCGGATCTTCTCAGGCAGACAGCCTCTGTTGTACAGCTACCAGGGCTCTCTGCCAAACCTGCCTGTTCCAACAGTCAAGGACACTGTTAATAGGGTGAGATCATCATCATCATCAGCAGCAGCAGCAGCAAACTGCATCACTAAATACACTTTATATGGCAAAAATGATGATTTATTAACATTGCAAGCTGTGTCTCTTCTGCTCTAGTTCCTGGAATCTGCGCGTCCGTTGATGAGCGATTCCGAATACGAGAGGATCACGACTCTGGCCAAGGAGTTCGAGAGCAGTCTGGGCAACCGCCTGCAGTGGTACCTCAAACTGAAAGCCATGTGGGCCTCCAACTATGTGAGAACAACCAGCAAACCATCCACAACAGATTAACATGCAACCTTTAAAATGCTGTTTGCAACCTGTTTTACTTCCTTGGTCTGAAATAATTCAGAGCGAAACTGAAGAAAATGTAGCACGGAATTGAATTTTAGTTATCAGGATTTGATTGGTTCATAAAAAGTGGGGATTACACACCAAATTAATGGTGATTTAAGGAAAGTGGTTAGAAAGAAGGATTTGTGAAGTTGTGCAGAGTAGGAACAATTGCATTTTTGTTTAGTTTTAATGAAAGATTATGAAAAGAATCAATTATATTTTATTTAGAATAAATAGTGTGCTGATTAGCAGAGACAAGGAGTTAAGTTTAATATTTATTTAATATGAAGGCAAATTTGGTCAATTTTCACGTTGACCTGAAAATCATCTTGTGCTAGTGGGATTGTGCCGAAGGATGGTTCAAAGATTTCCTGACCTGTTTTACTTTGAGATTGAATTGAGGCTGGGCGATTATAGCTAAAAATGTAAATATTTTTCCAAATATAGATGATATTCAAAATATATACATTGCTCTTGAGAAATTTAGGCTATGTTTACACGACATTGCATTTTTCAGGCTGTACCAACCAATGCGCAGTTTTTTTTGTCATGATTTGAGTGTTTAGAAACTAAATTTATGAGATGATTGTTGTCAGATTTTATTTTAAATATGAAATTTAATCACAAGCTTTGTGAACAGCTGCTTACTATATAAGCTAAACTTTTCAACATTATCTCAATGTATACAATATTCCCTAATTTTATATTGTCAACAAATATATCGCAATAATGTCAATAATATTTGATGGATCACCCAGCCCTAGACTGAATACATTTTTCCCTAACATTTAATTTTACAATGTCTTTGTTACAGAAGTTAAATGAGGTAACTGTAGTAATAAGTATAAATTATGCATAATTACATGCAACTAACAATAAACCAATCCTAACCCTATAATAAGAACATGTAGTTAATTAATATTGCATATTATTTAAACGTATATTTACACTGCAACACGGACATCTTAAAATAAAGTGTAACCAATTTCTCTTGTCTGCATATTTAAGGTCAGTGATTGGTGGGAGGAGTATATCTACCTGAGGGGGCGTGGCCCAATCATGGTCAACAGCAACTACTATGGAATGGTAAGACTCACTGTGAAAACACTCGAAAGTTCTAAACAAGCAGGAAGTTCTAGTGGTTTTGTGTGATTGCATTTGTGTAAGCCGTTCTATTTCATTCTCAGGACTTCCTGTACGTGACACCGACACCGATTCAAGCGGCGAGAGCAGGAAACACACTTCATGCATGTCTCTTGTACCGCAGGAAACTCAACAGAGAGGAAATCAAACCTGTGAGTCCACATTGCAGCACTGACAGATGGTATTTAGTGGAGGGTGAAAGCCCTCGTCGCCCCGAGCGAGGACAGAGATTGATCACAGAGCTGTTTTTAGCTGTGCATTGAACTTTGTTAGGCTTTGAATTAAATGGATTGGGTAATAGTGTGTGTGTGAATAGGGAAGAGCCACAATCATTGTTTGTGGCCACTGAGTCATTTTTTTGCATGCTTGCACTAAAGAGAAAATAGTACGCAAAAGCAAAAATGTTTTCCCGTAATATGTGCATATACCGTATCGTACACTACAAAACTTGCTAATTAGTTCACTCTGTTCATTTATATCTGCTCCAATTCACATGTAGTATAAAGCAGAATAGCATATAACCGCCCATTAACATAATGTATTAGCACCATTTGGTGAAAGAGCATTTGAACTATGCCAGTATGCAGAGATTAGATAACCATAACAAATCATTTACATATTTACTGATAGTTGCAGTAGCAGTTACAGCTTTCTTAAAGAGATAGTCCACTAATTATAATGAGAATTTTCAGTTTTGTGTGGCCGGTCCCTGTAATTGTAATTGTCAGTGAGAGGGTGAAAAATAGTTAAGTTACCTTGACTAACATTATAACTCTGTCTCTTAGGGTCGTGTTCCAGGTTTAAATATTCCTTTGTGTGCCGCTCAGTGTGAGAGGATTTTCAACACCACACGCATTCCAGGAGAAGAGACAGGTGACACTACATTATTTACATTTTTTTGAAAGAAGTTCCTTATGTTCACCGAGGTTGAACTTATTTGATTAATAAATACAGTAAAAATGATAATATTGCAAAATGTTATTACAATTTAAAATGACTAATTTCTATTTTAAAATATTTTAAACTGTAATTTATTCCTGTGATCAACATTTTTAGCATCATTACTCCAGTCTTCAGTGTCACATGATCCTTCAGAAATCATTCTAATATGCTTATTTGTTGCTCAAGAAACATTTCTGATTATTATTAATGTTTGAAACCGTTTTGCTGCTTCATATTTTTGTGGAAACTGTGATACTTTTTTTCAGAATTCTTTAATGAATAGAAAGAACAGCATTTCAAACATGAAATAAAAAGCTTTTGTAATATTATAAATGCATTTACTATTACTTTTGATCAATTTAAAGCATCTATGCTAAATAAAAGTATTGCTTTTAAAAAAAACAGTTTGAACTTTTACAGACTATTAGAATTAAAACCTCTAAATTCATTAGAGAAATAGAGAGACTGGTTCTGTCTGTTTGTGCATCTCTATTTCTATTTTTCTTTTGTTCTTCAATAACCTCATCAAACTGACAGTCTCTTCAGTTGATAAGATGTTTGATATTAGTCAATTTCCTGGAAAGGTCACAAATACAAACCAACTTACTGAATAAACTTCCACGCGCACACACACGCGCGCACACCCTGGTCTAGCCTGGTTTCTTGTTGTACACATTGACTTACTGATACACAAACACACTCAGATTTGTCCTCTTCTCTCGTCATCAGTTTTTGGCACCATTTTCAGATGCTTCAAAAGCTCATAATACACAAAGCATGAATGCAAGCAGTGAGAATTTGCATTGAATGTTTTTCTGTGTGCATTTAGATTCTCTGACCCACTGGCAGGACAGTGAGTATGTTGCGGTCTTCCACCGAGGCCGTTATTACCGCCTGTGGCTGTATCATGCTGGCCGTATGCTGTCTCCCAGAGAGATTGAGCACCAGGTTCAGCGTATCCTTGATGACCCATCAGCCCCGGCGCCCGGAGAGGCCAAACTGGCAGCCCTGACGGCAGGGGACAGGTATACACACACACACACACGCTCTGACACACTATACAGGGTTCATTTACCACAAAACAAACATGCATGTGCTCCGATTTCTCTTTGTAAATAAATGTAAAATGCTTCATTTTAATGAAAGTTGGCAAAGGTCCAGTGAATGTATATCAAACGATTAGTTAAAAATGTAATTTTTCTCCTTTTAAAATTTTTGCAAATAATTAGTAATATTTCATTCAGTGCTGTTTTAGTATAATTGAGATTGTATTGTATTTTTTTTAATTAGATTTTATTTTTGTATTTGCTGTTTTCATTTGAATGTAAACGTTTTTAAATGTAAAAGTTATAGTAAGTTTGTTGTGTTTTTGTCATTTTTATAATTTTTTAATATATATATATAAATATATTAAAAATGTCTATATAGTTGTTAATACTATGCACCTTTTACTATGCACAACAAGTGTTTAGTTGTTAATACTAAACACTTTCTTTTACATTTTGTTTTATTTCAAGCCACACTTTTTTTTAATGGTTTTGGTTAACTATAATAACCCAGATTTTAGTATTTTTAATGCATTTTTATTATTAAGAATCCTTTCATTCCCTTGATTCTTTCTTTAAGGCTTTTCTGTGAATGCTTGAATGGTTTGAACTTTCTTTCCCAGAATCCCTTGGGCCCAGGCCAGGAAGGAGTTCTTCAGCTCAGGGGTGAATAAGAGATCTCTGGACTGCATTGAGAAAGCTGCGTTCTTCGTTACCCTGGATGACGATGAGCAAGGCATGATGGGAGATGATCCCGCTGGCAATTTGGATCGGTACGCCAAGTCTCTGCTGCACGGCAAGTGCTACGACAGGTGAGATGTTCATCCATCCAAAACGGTCCGTCAGTTACATTAAAAATACGATAAACTTATTTACAACACTAAAATGATATTTGCTCTTATGCTACCAAACATATATGCATATACATGTTTTGCTCTTTTTGTCTTAAGATGGTTTGATAAGTCGTTTACAGTGGTGGTGTATAAAAACGGAAAGAACGGACTCAACGCTGAACACTCCTGGGCGGACGCACCTATAATGGCTCATGTGTGGGAGGTGAGAGAGAGAATAAGTGAAAAAGAGATCACGTTTAGACGACGAACAAACGAATGAGAGAGAAACCCAGATAAACTAATTGGTACTTGCTAAGAATGAGTTGAGACAGTAAGAAGATTTCGTGTCTTAAGCTACAGGTTTTAAATAGTTCTTATTCTATTAAAAATATTTGTTAATAATAGAGATAATAAAATTCTAGTAGATGCTTATATACATCTAATTGTGGCTAAAATTCTATAAATTGGAGTAAATAAAATAAATAAATTCAAATAAATAATTTTACATGCTACAAGTGAATTAAGGTATCAGTGTTATAATGTAGATTATGAAAAATTGATATTTTGAGATTCTTTCTGAATGTCAGTGATGATGTCATTGTAATATCTGCATATAAAGTTGCTTTTTTTCCTCTTGCATATTTTACATGCTGAACTGTCGTTTGGTCTTTGCATGTTTGCAATTAAACAAAGAATTCAATAAAAAAATGATTCATCCTCATGCAGTTTCAAACATGTGAACAAATAATAAGACAATTATTCCTTTAAACTTACTGTAACCTGATTTTTGCTAACTTTCAAGCATTGTTATTTTTCTTCCAGTAAATGCAAATCTATTTGTTATTGGCATGTTAGCAGTTTTTGTTATTAATACTATGTTAGCTGTTTTCTAATACAAATGTCTCTTTCTCTCTCAGTATGTGATGACTACGGATTGTTTCCAGTTGGGTTATAATGAAGAAGGTCACTGTAAAGGAGACGTGGACTCCTCCCTGCCTCAACCTTCTAGACTAACCTGGGACATACCTGTACAGGTACAAACACACTGTAACGCCTTCTCATGTTACAGTCATGCAGTGTACAGTGACACTGAATAATTGATCTTCTTGTATGTGTTTTCAGTGTCAGGAGCGTGTGGATCAGTCTCTCGCTGTGGCGCAGGCCCTTGCCGACGACATCGACTTTCATGTGTTCCCAATACAAGAGTTTGGCAAGGGTGCCATCAAAAAGTGTAAAATCAGTCCAGATGCCTTCATTCAGATTGCGCTTCAGTTGGCCTATTACAGGGTAAGACACAAACCCCAGCGTAGTGTGCTGAAGTCAGTTCTCCTCAAGCTCACACTAGCAGACGAACCACAGGTGTCAAGAATCACATTAACTATGAATATGTTCCACTAACACAAAGTGGCACAATACGTTTGGTTTATTTCTTTCAACACTAGATCTATTGTTTTATTATTAATAACATAACCTTTTTGTGTGTGAAATGTTTGAAAATGTACTTGGTTTCATATTTTATCTAATGCAGTAACGTTAAAATATTTTTAAGTGTGACTTACTGTATATAAAATATATTATATATATATATATATAATACACTAAGTGTGTATATTTCACACATCTCCATTGTCTATCTTAAAATGCCCCTATTATGCTCTTTTAAAGGCTCCTACAATAGGTTTACATGCATCCAAGGTCAAAAAACACTTGAATTTTGTCATAATATACATTACAGCATCAGCTCTTTTCTCACAGTGTCTAAAACAGTTTGATAAAGGATTCAGTCTCTCTAAACCCCTCGTTTCCGAGAGCCTGCTCTGATTGGTCAGATGGCCCAGTCTGTTGTGATTGGTCGATCGCTTACAGCGCGTTTCGGAAACAAAACGTATCTGAATTTCAGCTCCGGAGGCTTCCTCAGCGCTTTTTTTGTTGTTTGAGGGTCAAAGTAGATGTTGTTCGCGGGCAGCTAAGGAAGATCATTGGCGGGCATTATGCAAATTTGTTAGAAACCTACTTAGGTTTATGCAGGAAGTAAGACTGGAAATTACTGATGACTCATTTCAGGCAGTTGAGAATCTATTATTTCTTTAGGAGACAATAACTTAATTTATCTGCACTTTGATCTTTTCAGACGTTTTACATTCACAAACAGTCATATCACACACTACATGAAAGATAATATCTGAAAAAGCATAATAGGGGCACTTTTAGTAACTTTACTGAACACTGAAATTGCTTTGTACATGTATGACTATGTAGGAAATGTTATGACCAGGAACAGGTTGCATTGATGCAACTACTCAGGTAGTTATCTTGACATATTACACACATTCATGACATATATTAATTATTTAAGTATATATTATTTTATTGTATAAACTTATTTAGTGTGTATATTTCACAAATCTCTGATGTTTTAGCAACTTTACTGTTCACTGAAATTGTTTAAGAAACATTAAACAATTGATGTAACTATCGAGGTTTAAATAATGACATTCTTCCTTTCTCGTTCCTTCCCCAAATCCAGAATCGAGGCACGTTCTCTCTGACATACGAAGCGTCTATGACCCGTTTATTCCGCGAGGGCCGGACTGAGACGGTGCGTTCCTGCACCAGTGAGAGCTGTGCTTTCGTCAGAGCACTAGATGGTGGAGAGGTAACAAACATACACACATTACACACATGCTGTGCATGTTATATTTTTGTAGTGACAGAAATATATTGTAAAAATGCTGTGAAATTTAATTGCTTATTGCATGTAAATTCTGTATCTTTACAATTTAATTCAATAATTTAAGTATTTTTATTTGACAGTTGATTACTTTCAAACTGTTTTGCTACATTTTGAATAGTTTAAGAGCATCTAGTATCTTTTCAAACAAACCCTTACAGCACAGCGCATATTTAAACTCTCTCTGTGTCTGTAGAGTAAGGAGGTGTGTCGACGTCTCTTCCGTACGGCATCTGAGAAACACCAGAATCTCTACAGGATGGCTATGACCGGAGGAGGAATAGACCGACACCTGTTCTGCCTCTACATTGTGTCCAAATACCTGGGAGAGGAGTCACCCTTCCTCAAAGAGGTGTGTGACTCTGGGAATGTTATCTGATTAGCAAGGAAGTTGGAGCTAGATTAGTTTAACTGATTTTTGATTCCCTGCAAATGCTCTTTCATGTGTGTCCGAACTGGAACATACACGATAAACCTGTTTCAGACAAATAAAAATGTATTTTTGTATCATGATTCGTGACATTACATTCACAACAGATTCTCATTACTGTAGTGCAAAAAATACACTTTACAATAAGGTTTCATAACATGAACTAACAATGATAAATACTTCTAAATCATTTATTAATCTTAGTTTTCAACATTTACTGATAGATTATTTTTAAGAAAATATATCTGTTTATATTATATAATGACCTGAGCTAACTAACAATGACCTATCGTTAACAAATATGAATACATACGGTAACAAATGTATTGCTCTTTGTTAGTTAATTTTATGTAAAGCATTAAGTAACTAATATGTTAACAATAACATAACAATAATTATGTTAACTAATGGGACCTTACTGTAAAGCGTTACCAAAATGTTTTCAAAAAAGTTATTTAAATTGTGAAGTGTTAAAGGTATTGTAGGTAGAAAGCCACAAAAATACTTTTTGTCCAAATTTGTTTAAACTGTCTTTATATATCAATGCATAATTAAAATGTAAGTACTCTGGAAAAGAAATTATAAAAATCGAGTGTCTGTAGTCCTCTCAGGACTGCAATAAACACAGCTCATTATTCCATTAACTCCCACCCCCTCCCTTCTCGGCTCCTTCCAAAGCCACGCCCCCAAAACAAATGAACGCGCGATCCCGGCCGTTCGCATGAGGTCTATGGTTCGCTCAGCTGGAAGAGTCGGACGCGTTTACCAGCTTTACCAGATGTAGTGACATCATGTCAGAATCACCAATAATAAAATAACTAACTTTATCAGTATGAATATAAACAATTAACATGGCTGTTAGTACTCACTATCAAGCTCGCATATCGATACTGGTAAAGTTTAAAATATTTTAGCTCGTAACGGAATCAAACTCAATATAAGGCAAAGCTATAAATAGCTTCATCGATACACGTTTGCCGTTACTATCAGTCACACTGTGATGAAGGTGAATTTGTAAGATTCATAACATAAGAACATAGTTTAGGCAGAGGGTAAAGCTAGGTATAAAAATAGATCCCCTAAACTTTTTAACCTAAATTTGGCGAAATTAAACAAAACAGCTTTCAACTGCAGATGGGCCTATATTGCTTATTTATCGTCTCAACCCTGGCTCACTAACAGTAATGTTATACCAGTCGACACCAAAGTTACACTGTCATAGCTAAGCCAGTACCGTTAGTTATGCTACGTAACGTTAGGTTAGCTATATTAGGTAGCTACGTGTGCTAGTGATACTTCATGAAAAAATAAATGCCATCAAAATGAAAACAGCAAGATTACCTGTCCAGCAGAAATAAAGCCATCATGGAGTCACTTTTCAGCCCCTTGAGAATGAGATCCCTCAGTAGTCGCCACCGCTGGAAAGCCACGCCGATATTGACTCTTGTATGATTTCTTTATTTATCCAAAGACTTTTTGTTCATAGCCTTTTCAAATACTGTCTTCCTTTTTTTAACTCGTTTGACTTCGCTGCCTCTATATGCAGGTAACGTTACTGAGAATTGTGACTGTTCTTTCTCTGCCATAATTGTTTGTTATTACTAGCTTCCGTGCCTCTTCAAACGGGTGCGCGCATTTGGGCTGCTCCTGTATCAGCAGAGGTGGTATCCATGGTAGCGAGGGAGAGTGACAGTCGCCCCAGCCAATCATTTCTTTCGTCCCGAATGGAATAATGAGCTGTGTTTATTACAGTCCTGACAGAACTACAGACACTCGATTTTTATAATTTCTTTTCCAGAGTACTTACATTTTAATTATGCATTGATATATAACGACCATTTGAAAAAAAATTGAAAAAAGTATTTTTGGGGATTTCTACCTACAATACCTTTAATACGTCATGGTAAAATGTACAGCCATTAATTTATGATGAATTAATAAATGTTATTTAACACAGTTAAAAATAGCGTGACTTACTATTTAGGATAATGAGAATTACAAAAAAATACTCTAAAATAAAATTTCCACAAATTATATAGTAATGAAAATTCCGGGGAAATTTACTCATGAAAAAAATGTCACAATGCAAAAAAACAAAACAAAAATAAATTCATAATATTTCAAAATGAGTATCTTTAATTTCGATTTTGTTTAAATGTTTGTGAGATTCACCCATCTAACTACATACATTTTTAAATGCAATATTATATTATAAAATATATAGTACTTTCATTTTTAAATATCTTATTATTAAAAATATTTGTATTCTTATGTAATATTCTAAAAAAAAAATTGTTTGTTTTCTTCAGGTGCTTTCAGAAACGTGGCGTCTGTCCACCAGTCAGACTCCACTCCAGCAGGTGGAGCTGTTTGATTTCGTGAACCACCCAGACTACACAACCTGCGGTGGAGGTTTTGGCCCGGTCAGAAATATTCATGCATATTCACTTAACCATTAACATTCAATTGTCTGTGCATTTCTATAAATGTTCGTCTGTGTGCTCTTGAAGGTTGCAGATGATGGTTATGGCGTGTCTTACATCATCATCGGAGAAAACATGATCAACTTCCATATTTCCAGCAAACACTCCTGCCCTCAGACTGTTAGTACACTAATATATGCTTCCTTTACCAATTTTCTGAAATCAAAGGACAAGAAAAACTAGAGACTAGCAAACGATTTGACAAACTAGCTATGTTTCCACCCATCTATTGTTATGCACAATTTGGGATATTGCATTAAAAAACACTGGATGGAAATACCAAGATGCACAAATTCTAAAAAAGTAGAACCGAATACCCTCAATTGAGGTGCATGCATTTATTAACTGATAAGAAAACATGCACAAAAACTAAGATGGAAACATTTACTGAATAAATCCCTCAATGCGCAACAAAAAACGTGGCTTCGCTTCAACTGAGGATGTGATTGGATAACTGGACTAACCAGCAGACTAATTTCATCGCACAGCATCTCAAATGTTGGTTTGGTTGTTCTGAAGTGCCTGAGCCATGTCTGTCATGACTTTGAATGATTTGGTTTAATTCCCTCCCAGAAGTGTCTCTCATGATTGTGTTCCCAACTCAAGATAACATGACAGCATTTATTGCATTTTGTCTGCGCTCTGAGACACAGTGGCTTCCCCAATTACAGCAACTTCAATTTTTATTACAGATATTTTGTGCCAATTTTCCAGGTAGTGATGCTTTTGTTCTCCTGAACACAAACGGTGCTTTATTCGCAAATGTGATTTTCCAACTTTTCGCATAAATTAAATTTGCAACTTTGGTTGGAAACATAGTTAAACTCTTGTTAAATTTGGTAGGATGAAAACTCATATTAACATGGAAAATATAACATTTATGGCTTCCTTTATGGTGCTACACCTGATTATGATGACAATCACATGTAATGCTATTTTGGTTTTGCAGGATTCTCACAAGTTTGGAGCTTATATCAAGAAGGCCTTGGTGGATCTCTTGGAGTTGATGTCACCGGAGAAGCCGGACCTGTCCAAAGCTGAGCAGAACCACTCGAAGAACCCCCAGAGCAAAAAAGACCTGTAGAGGTAGAACAGATTGCCTATGACGGTCAAAAGAAGACATGAGGCCACATGGAACTAGGAAATAGTGCGTGTGTGAGTGTGTGCGTGTTCGTTTGAATGCACGTTTGTTTTATCCTACAAATATGCATTCATACGTTCCATGCTTGTTGTAATCGATGCCATGAAGCCATGATTAACATATTAATGTAAAAATGGTGGAAGCTGCTTCTTCAGAAAAACGTATTAGTACAAAATAACATTTATGAAAGAGGAATAAAAGCGAAGGGTAGTGAGGTAGCGGAAAACCTTCCTGTTTTCCAGTAGAACAGTTTCCAATTTAGTTTTCATTTAGATTTAAATGAGGTCCTCGCTTTTAATTGTAATGAAGAATCAAAAATGATTAGTGTACATTATCGCCAGAAGATGGGAATCTAATGGTTAATGATCTGACCAGTTAGTATAATGGTGTAAGGATGACATATGAACGGTAATGCATCACCTCTGTACCTTCTGATGAAGGCACTTCACTGCTCTTACAGGACAGTAAATCACACCTAATAGAACTATCCATTTGAGCATGTTATGTTAAGGTTTAAGACTCTGAATAACTTGATCTTGGACCAAAATCCAGTGACGTTTTACTTGAATCCCAGAGCAGATGTATATTTACAGTTTCAGTGACCAATGACTCAGAATATTACATGTGACTGCAGTTTTAATATGATTGTCCAGATACATTTATATGTTCATCTCATTATTAAGTCTAGTAATTTTAACTGTTTTTTATTTAAAAGTACTGTTTTTTTTTTTTTTACACAAGGTCAATTTGCAACTTAATAAATATTCACAATGTATTGGTTTGAGAATGTCTAATAGGTATTAAAAGCGATGCCAGAGGAGAAAACATTTATGCCACGACAAATTCCTGTTAATATCTCAGGTGTTTCGAATGCACAATTAAACTCAAAAGATGAATCACGGCCAGTTAATTATAGTTAGTTCTTGTTTACTTCCTGCTGCTTTAAAGGGATAGTTCACCCAAAAATTCTGTCATTAATTACTCACCCTCATGTCGTTCCAAACTCTTTCGTTCATCTTCAGAACACAAATGATCTTTTAAATGAAATCTGAGAGATTTCTGTCCCTCCACTGACAGCCACTCAACTACCATGCTTTAAAAAGTTCATATGAAATTCATATGAATTGAGCAGTTTTGTCCAAATTTTCTGAAGAGACACGATGGCTTTATGATGAACAGATTGAGATCGAGAATGACATTTACTACAACTGATGTGTGAATTAATGAATGTTTAAATGTGAATAAAAGCCTAAATTCAATCTGTTCATCATATAAAGCGACCGAGTCTCTTCAGAAAATTTTGACTAAACCACTCAATTCATATGGATGAGATTTACGATCTCTTTATGAACTTTTTGAAGCGTCAAAGCGGTAGTTGCGTAGTTGTCAATGGAGGGACAGAAATATCTCAGATTTCATCAAAAGAAAACTTCATTTGTTTTCTGAAGATGAATTGAAGTATTATTGGAATGAAATGTGGGTGAGTAAATGATGACAGAATTTTTATTTTTGGGTGAACACCCTTTAACTCTTAACAGACCTAGATGCTAAGTATATAGTGAAAATCTGATTTGATTTAATTTGCAAAAATGCTTTCAAAGCTAAATGTGGTCTTGATTGATATGTATCAAATAATAATAATAATAAACTCTTTAAAAAACATTCCAATGTAACTTTTATTTTCAAAAAAGTAGAAAACTGAAAAGTGATAAAAAAACAGAAATTGATTTAATCTGTTATTATAATATGCACTAATAGACAAACTAGAGTTAGAATGTGATGCAGTACATATTACTATAATCATACTTCTATAACTCATATGATTTGACAGTTGTCGCATTAAAACATACAACACCAAAAACTGTTTTTGCAAAGGATATGAAGGCGGTGCCTGGTTTCACAGGTAAAGGAATGAGATATGCTTATCAACATCAAACATTTACAATCAATATACAGGCTGCATTAATACTGTATTTCACTATTCGTTGTTGCTGTAAGCCCTTTGCTACACTTAGCTGGACTGAGAGCAAGGGCTTGTAAACTTCCTCTTAGTTTTCAGTTTTCTCTTTGCAATCTGTTGGCAGCTGTACTTTTTATTATCTCTGTTACATCCTCACACTTGGCAGATATAAAGTTGCCTTTTGAGTGCACGAGATCTCGTTTGCACAACTCCTAGATATTGTCATTTTGCAAATATTGATATAGTTCAAAAAGGTCTGTTATCTTCTGTTCTCTCTAACACTGCTTACACACTATATCTCACTAGAGTTTAAACCTTACTGAAGGATTTTATAATTGTTGATGTTATATTATTATTGTCACTATTCTTATAATTAACTTGAAACTGAAAACAGTAGCAATGCAAGTGTTTGTGTAGTGCTGATATTAATGTGGAGCGGCAGTGTTTTATGAATGTTGAATCATCAGCGATCGATCTCTCTGTCCCGGGCCAGTACTGTATTCTCTCTCTGCTTGACTTTTTCTCAGATTTCCTTTGGTCTCAGACTATCTGTACACCGCAGAGCTTTACACTTTCTCTCTTACTCTGGAAATCTGTCTTTCCTTTACATTTTGTATGTGAATGAAAAGAAAGAGACAACATGTTCACTTTTTTTAATTAAAATTGTTCAAGCACACGTGTTTGTGGTTTTATTATTATGACATGATGTTTGTGTTTTGCTGGATCAACATGAAGACCAAACGTTCTCTCAGGGTTAGGGATGTGCCGTTCATTAAAGTTTCAGCATTAAAAGCCATGTCCACACAATTATATATATATATATATATATATGTTCTCATAATTATATGTAGCCTATATGACAGGATTGCGCTACACGTTGCACTTAACTGCATTTTCCTTTTTGAATTGATTTCAATATTACAAGCAAAACCATCATGTCGAACAGTACGCATCTGAAGGAAATAATGCTTTATTTATAGGCTTTGATGTATTGACCAACATTCATTAAAAATGAACATATATCGGTATGGTGGCCAAAATGTCACTACTCTGGGTTGATTTATTTAATCAACTGTCTTGGTTTTTGTTGTTTTGTTTCATTTTCACTTTTTGTTCTCCTTTTTTTGCAATTATTGCCACATTGGACTTATATTATTTGTTTAGCATCTTTTGTTTGTAGTTGTTTTTTCCTATATTACTTTAGTTAACTTAGGTCTATTACTTTAGTGTTCCCATTGTTGTAAAGTTTGTTCTGTTATCTTGACCTAAGAAATGTATCCATTTATTTTATATTCATTAATGCATTTATTTTATAGTCATCAATGCATTTATTCATTTTATTTGTTTCTTGAATAACCCATCCACACTTGTTTGTGCATTTGTTGGTCATTTATTCGTTTCAAAGCTAATTTAGGCAACGCTTCATAATAACATTTATTAAAAAGTTAACAAACATGAATACATTTATATAATGCTTAAAATCATTAGTTCATGTACATTCAAGCAGCTAGAAACTATAAAATTATATACATTTTCATATTCATATTTAAATGTTTGTTAAAGTTATGAAGTCTTGGTTAATTAAATCTTCCATTAAGACAAATTTCAATTTCTATTCTGAAATGGTCTTTTTTTGTTGTTGTTGTAATTTATAAAATGAATATGACTGATGTAGTGCAGTGTATGTTTGTAAAGTGTGTATCTGAAAGTGTGCGAATCCTTCAGTCATTTTTCCGTGTGAATACTGCATATACGTCACTGCTCTGGTCGTGGTTTGCAGTGAATCCTGATTCTCCAGCGATCTCCTTCACTTTGTCAGCAAAACACGACACTTGCTCTTTTGAAAGGTCCAACAGGAAGCTGAACAAGAAAAACAGTGACAATGAGCATTCAGGAGTTTTGCTTGTAAGCTATGCATCAAAATGTGTGTGTGTGTTGGACCCACTTTGCTAACTCTATTAGCAGAGCAGCATCAGGCGCTGCGATCTCTCTCAGAGAAGAATCAAGCTGATGAACCATACTGAGAAAACAGAGATTGTGTTATTATCAGACAGTTTACACTGGTCACTTACACACAAACTCAAGTACTGTTTCTGTGAGCTGCATATCAACAGGCGTCACCTGGCTGAACAGAAGATGCTCTTGAACAAGTTCCTATATTTGTTTTTGAGGGGAAGTTTTTTGAGTGATTCTGGAGACAGAAATGACACTTTCACTCTCAGGTTCAGCAAATATGCAAAAACACAAGAACCCAAAGCAAATGTGTTGAAAACTCTCAAAACTATCAAAAGCAGCAGTTTGATTTGTTTAAAGCACTTCACTGGCAGTGGCAATAGATCTACATTGTTGTGACATAATAGGACATTACCAAGTGCTTGTGTGTGTTGTTCTGCTGGATGTTGCTCAGTTTCTGAGTGAGTTTGAGAGGAAGGTGGATCATTCTGTATCTTCTCTTCTGTTATGAGACGGTCTGTGGATTGACAGCAGGAACTTGAAGGGTTTGGAACATCTTCATTCAGTAAAGAGCTCTCTCTAGTGGCAAGACATTCAAACAACGCCAGGACGTTCACTTCTGAAATATCCTGAGCCGTCTGAGAGAGAAAGATGGCCAGAGAAGGGTAAATCATGATGTAAATGTTATTGCAATATAAATATCATGCAGTATAAATGACAAGCTATAAAGATAAGTCCTACATCTGGTCTTGGACAGAGAAAATAAGTAATGCAATATAATGATTTTTTTTTCATGAGGTTTTTGTTTGTAACTTAATTTTGGGAGTATTAAATTGTCACCTTTACATGTTGATTGTTCTGTTTCTTCAGTAGGTCTTTGTTATCGGTCTCTATGCCGAAGGACAGATATGGACTGGAGACGATGTCCCCCCAATATCCCCTAACAGCAACCTGATCTCCTTTCTGGTACAAACAGTTTCATGAAAGTGTATCATGGGCCACAACCAGGGGCGTAGCACCAAATTTTGGGCCCTGGGTACACACCATCTTGCTGGGCCCCAGTACCAAATACCATAGTGATACCAATGGGTGGGGTATTGCATTTTTAACATAAAAACACTTAAAATGTAAACAAATGGTTGCTAAAATGTTACCCTGGATCACAAAACCAGTCTTAAGTAGCATTGGTATATTTGTGGGAATAGCCAACAATACATTGTATGGTCAAAAAATTATCAATTTTCTTTTATGCCAAAAATCATTAGGATATTAAGTAAAGATCATGTTCCATGAAGATATTTTGTAAATGTCCTACCGTAAATGTATAAAACATTTATTTTTGTGAGTAAATGCAGCACAATCGCGAACATAAATGGACAACTTTAAAGGCGATTTTCTCAATGTTTCGATTTTTCTGCACCCTCAGATTCCAGATAGTCAAATATTTGTATCTCGGCCAAATATTGTCCTATCCTAGCAAACCATACACCAATGGAAAGCTTATTTATTCAGCTTTCATGTGATGTATAAATCTCAATTTCAAAAAAAATGACCTATAAGACTGGTTTAGTCATCCAGGGTCACAAATATCCTTTATTGTCACAATACCTTTTTTTAAAGTGTATCCTAAGTACAGGTTAGGCTAATTGATGATTATTTGTCTGCTTAAAATAAATGCAGACTATAGAATCGCAGGGTACACTAACCGCCAAACTAGACATTCAGTCTTTGAATTACTTTTTTAAAAAAAGTCATTTTCAAGAGAACTGAGAACAATCCTGTACTTAATGTAAGAGCGTGCGCGCGCTAATTTGCATAACAATGCTTTAAAATAGGCGCTAACGATCTGTGTTTTCGGGGGTGTTAGATTTTGACAATGGAGGGGAATATACAGTGTTTTCATGTAAACTTCTGACTCTGGGGAGAACCGCAGCAGTAACAATGTCAATTCTCGATGATGCATATGGAGCTCACCTTTCTTTTAAAAAAAGCTGAGTGAGCAACTGCTTGCCCTCATTTGCCTTTCTCTCTTTAATCTTCTTTTCGTTTTTGAGCCCCTGATTTTCCTTTTTTTAAGGAAAGACATGACTCTTCCCCTGTCTTCCTAGTTCCTATCACGGCTCACTCCAGCTCCTGTCTCATCAACTGATTCACCGCAGGACCGCAGCAGAAGCACCTGGCCTGCTGGTCGTACCATTTACATTGATTCGAGAGGGGTGGTGGCGCCCTGCACAGCATGGAATTTTTTTTTAATACCAAACCAATGCCTAACTACAAGTTTAGTTTTGCACAGGAACTTTTTTTTATTTTGACATTAATGCTATACAAATGTTAGTGCATGTATATATATGTATAGAAAACTGACTTTTTAGAACCCCCCCCCCCCCTGCCTCGGGCCCTGGCCACAACTATTACTGTAAAGTGAAATGTTTGAGTAATTTGAAATATATAAGAAGAATTAAACGATTTGTCCATAAAACGCATAAAAAGTTTACCAGCCAGTAGATCTGTAGGCCACATAAGAAGTAACAAGTCAGACAACTGTATTCCAAGGATGAAGACCTGCTTTGGGTTAAACGAATAACGCGCATTTCATAGTAAATGCAAAACCTGAAAAACTGGTTTTAGTTACGGAAACTGTGCGTTTAACTTTCGATTAAGATTCAGTAAACGTTGCTCCAACAACTGGTCTAAGATCATTCTGGGTGATAGGACAATAAAAGCCAAGGTGAGCTACAGTCTAAAATAAATAGCCTACTTACCCCTTTTTTTTGCTGTCGTTAGATCTGCCAGAAGTCTCTTATTTCTGTGAGTTTTAATGCTGGGTGACGGTGACTCCTAACTTATCTAACTTACTCCCAGATCTTTCTTAACACAACTTGGGCTATATCGACACTGAATATTCGTTGTAGCCTAATAAATCTACCAAATCCATAAGGATTCATTGAGGAGTTTAAGTAATCTAGTATCTACGAGGACCGAAGCTACTTATTTCTGAAAAGTCATTGTCTGGAAGTGAAAGTAAAACAAGAGAAAAAATACGTAGGCTATAGAATATTTTCGTCTGTTTTTCTTATCAATTCAAAAGGTCACGACGATGATTCTATGGACTTCGTTTAAACGCTACACGATTATTAGGACTGAGTGAGCGTTTTGCGCTAAAGAAGTAGGCTATATAGGCTACTGTTACTAGGTCAGTGTTTTTGCCTGATGTCTATCTTTTCTCCCAGTAGGGTGCAGTAACGCTCATTTAACCTTCATTTAGGTTAATGCATTTGTGCGAAATGTGACTATAAGTTACTTTATTATAAATAAAAAATGTAGTCTGTTATGTTTAAATAATCATCAGATGTTGTAGGGTAATTAATGTTTTGTTATTCCTTAGCCTATATTTGTACTTTGTTTTGGTTAATGAGATTCCCCCTTCCATGCGTTATATAAAGTGCTTTGAGTGCTGAGAAAAGTGCTAGATATAGATGTAGCATATTATTATTATTTTTAAATTCTGCTTGTGGTTGGGTTTAGTATCTTGATGTTTATAGCATTCATTTTTTACACTCATGGACATAAAATGTAAATGAGAGAAATCGACAGAAAGGCTATGGCTACATTACTGAAGCATGTGTTAACATGAAGTGGTATTGATTATCTGTGGTGTAATGCTGGATGTTTTAAACTAAGAAGGGGACAGACACCTTTTCAAATTTATCATTGTTTGATGTTGCAGGCTAATCTATCATTAAAAATACAAGAATGTGAATTTATGATGAATATTTTTACAAACCATGACCACTTGTTTTGTTTACATTTATTATGCTAAACTTTTTATTTGGATTGCTTTTGTTAAACTTTCGCTTGTTTATTTTGAACTTCATGTTTGGAATCAATTTTTTTTCAAATAGTTCTCACAGAACAATGAGACAACTTTAAAAAGAAATCTTTAAGTATGCAAAGAGTGAATAAATAAGCATTGTTTCCATTTCATTAACTGAGCTGCTTTCTGGAAATGAAATGAACAGATTTTCAAGATTAATATAGAAGATATAATAGAAAAAAATGTTTAATGTAACAGTAGCACATCTAGCTTGAAGTAACCAAGTTTTTTTTTTTGTCTCACATTTAGATTTTTCCCTTACATGTGTTTTATACATTCTGAACAGTTTAATTTATTGCTATTTGAATTTACCGCTCACATCAGTGTAGATTAACATCAAGATAAGATGTGAGGAGACATTCATTGTAATTATTTTCTAGTCTAACAGTGGATTTTCGGCCTCAGAGTTCCAGAAATATAAAAAATGGCTGAAGGTGGAGAAGTTTCAGAAATGAATCAAAGCAAAGGCAAGGAACAAAACAAATCTTACATTAGAAAAATGACAGGAATGATATTTAATTGTCTCTTGCCAGTCTGATATTGAATTTTCTGAACCTGGAGACCCTTCAGGTTTTATTTCTTACACTAGTAAAGATATATCACATTATATCACTTTTCCAAAGCTTGCTTTAACAGAAATGTAAATGCAAAATGGTGTCGTACTTTAATGGATTTTTTGCTTTTTGACACAAAGTTCCAATAAATAGTTTAAGTTTGATAAATTGAAAAAGATAATGGTTGTTTAAATACTCAGTAGTTTTATGGCTTTAATGGGTACCATTTATGCCTTTGACAATAAATGTATCTGTCTAGCTGAAGACTTTAGTTTTGTGATTTCTGTGTCTGCTGAACCTGGAGTAGACGACATCTTACCTGTTCATCTCTCACCTGAAACCAGTGCCATGAACACAGGGCCGGCCCGAGGCATAAGCGAACTAAATTTTAAATTTTTGTTTTTTTTAGATGACTTAAACCACAAGTGACATAAATGAATGAATGAATATGAATGAATGAATAATTCAAGACAAGAAAATTCTGATTTCATGATCAATATACGTACCTGCAAACAACTGCTGCTGTGTCTGCCAGCGTTTAAAGGTATTGTAGGTAGAAATCCCAAAAAATACTTTTTTCCAATTTTTTTCAAACTGTCTTTATATATCAATGCATAATTAAAATGTAAGTACTCTGGAAAATAAATTATAAAAATCGAGTGTCTGTAGTTCTCTCAGGACTGTAATAAACACAGCTCATTATTCCAACCGGGACGAAAGAAATGATTGGCTGGGGCGACTGTCACTCTCCCTCGCTACCATGGATACCACCTCTGCTGATACAGGAGGAGCCCAAATGCGCGCACCCGTTTGAAAAGGAACGGAAGCTAGGAATAACAAACAATTATGGCAGAGAAAGAACAGTCACAATTCTCAGTAACGTTACCTGCATATAGAGGCAGCGAAGTCAAACGAGTTAAAAAAAGGAAGACAGTATTTGAAAAGGCTATGAACAAAAAGTCTTTGGATAAATAAAGAAATCATAAGAGAGTCGGCGTGGCTTTCCAGCGTCGGCTACTACTGAGTGATCTCAAGGGGCTGAAAAGTGACTCCATGATGGCTTTATTTCTGCTGGACAGGTAATCTTGCTGTTTTCATTTTGATGGCATTTATTTTTTCATGAAGCATGTATCACTAGCACACCTAACTACCTAATATAGCTACCTAACGTTACGTAGCATAACAAACGGTACTGGCTTAGCTATGACAGTGTAACTTTGGTGTCGACTAGTATAACGTTACTGTTAGTGAGCCAGGGTTGAGACGATAAATAAGCAATAGGCCTATCTGCAGTCGAAAGCTGTTTTATTTAATTTCGCCGAATCTAACTTTAGGTTAAAAAGTTTAGGGGATCTATTTTTATACCTAGCTTTACCCTCTGCCTAAACTGTGTTCCTATTTTCACCGTGAACTCTACCTACTCCGTTTTTTCACGTTTGGTTTGTTGTTATATGCTCTACATATGTTTACATATGTCTTTATTAGAGCCCGACCGATATGGATTTTTGGGGGCCGATACCGATATTAGGGAGTAAAAAAAGCCAGATACCGATATATCGGCCGATATTATTTATGTGTATATTATAATACAGTAGCAATATTATTTATGTGTATTATAGTACAGTATACCAGTCAAAAGTTTGGACACTTTCCTATTGGTGTGTACAAACTTTTGATGGGTACTTTACACAGTAGCTATAAACAGAATAAATATATTTTATAAATACGTTTTGCAATGATCACTCAAATGTGGTAATCAAACACTTGTGTGACACAGATATGTAATGGAGGCAGGGGGAATGATAGAATGAGAATTATTCAGCTGAGCTGTTACCAAACTAGTTTGCATTGCATGTTATATTATATTATATTATATTCTAAATACTGTTGCATAATCTTCACTAACGACGACTTTGTCTTTTAATTTAGTCATAACTTGTATCAATAAATATATAAAAAGTGTCACTGACAAAACCTTATTATCTTCTATTTTTACTCTTAATTCCTCTAATCTCTACCAGTGGAGGAAGAACTCAGATCTTTTTACTAAAGTAAAATGAATAATATCATAATGAAAACGTTTTTAATTACATATGTACAGTACTTTTATACTATTTTAAATAATTAGTAAGCAAAATGTACTAAACGTGAAACTAGGCTACTCTTAATGCAAAATGGCCCTATATAAAGTGTTATAATTATATAGATTTTTGGAATATTGCTTGATGTTGTAACGTAGCGTTATCAGGCAGAATGAGCTTTAACACTGTGTCTACACCGGACGCGGCCGTTACTGCTCGCGTCGCAACAGCTGTTTACCCTAGACAAAGCAGAATCAGTTTACTGTCGGAGATCGCTCGCGCCACGCATTTTAATCAATGTTTCATCAACCAATTGCCTTAATAAATAAGAAGAAGGCCTAAATATAGCAGACAATATAATCAGGACTTCTCAGCTGCGCGCTTGCAATAGTCACAAGCTCACACAATACGTGACAGAGGCTTGTAGCAGAGAAATCAATTCTGTGAATTACACTGCGCATATCACAAGTAGGCTACTACCCACCGGATGAAGAAGGGTTGGCTCTCAGTCTCCACAGGCTACATAAAATATTCATTTTACTTTATTTTATTTTATTTTTCGTGTTTGCATTTATGAGGAAAAAACAATGTCAGACGCGACAGTTCAGCACTACGGACGTGAGCGCTCTGAAAGCGGCACTAATGCTTTGAAACTTTCACATAGACATCAAACAGAAAGCACAAAACCTTTCGTTTCAAAGTGAATTTCGTTTTGTATTAATTGTATCTTCATTTTAATCAATGTTTCATCAGCCATTTGCCTGGATTTAATTTATAAGAAGTAAATTTAGCAGACGATAGATAATCTCGACACGGAGGCGCCTGCGGGTGAACTGGAGCTCGTCTCATATATCTATATTGAAATGTCTACTTTTAAACAGAACAATTCAAAACGAAAGACAGACAGACTCATGTAATCGTATGAAATGTGCATTTCTCTCTGGCGCGCGCTCACTGAAGATCGCGAGTCAGCATCGTCAACTTCATCTTTGGCTGACACTGACTAAAAACACTTGTTTATTAATAAACAATTAAAATGTCTCCTTGCTATATTTGTTGTATTCATAATCATTATTTTTGCCAGTTCTTGTGACAGCTTTTAGGTGCTTTATTGGCAGCGCCACCCTTACATGAATCACCGTACCCGCATTTTTTAAAATATTCATTTATCGGCCATTATAAATGCCGATACCGATAGTTAGGAAAATGCCTAAAATCGGCCGATAATATCGGCCCGCCGATATATCGGTCGGGCTCTAGTCTTTATGTTGTATCTGTATGTGCTATACAATATATGTTGTGTGTGTGTGTGTTATATTATCTTGGGTCTGCAATGCAGTTGTGAGAAGGTGTTTGAGTGTATGTAATTCAGTTTATCTGTAAACAATCTTATGTTATGAATCTTACAAATTCACCTTCATCACAGTGTAACTGATAGTAACGGCAAACGTGTATCAATGAAGCTATAGCTTTGCCTTATATTGAGTTTGATTCCGTTACGAGCTAGTAAAATATTTTAAACTTTACAAGTATCGTTATGCGAGCTGGATAGTGAGTACTAACAGCCATGTTAATTGTTTATATTCATACTGATAAAGTTAGTTATTTTATTACTTGTGATTTTGACATGATGTCACTACATCTGGTAAAGCTGGTAAACACGTCCGACTCTTCCAGCTGAGCGAATGGCCGGGATCGCGCGTTCATTTGTTTTGGGGGCGTGGCTTTGGAAGGAGCCGAGTAGGGAGGGAGTGGGAGTTAATGGAATAATGAGCTGTGTTTATTGTAGTCCTAAGAGGACTACAGACACTCGATTTTTATAATTTCTTTTCCAGAGTACTTACATTTTAATTATGCATTGATATATAAAGACAGTTTAAACAAATTTTGACAAAAAGTATTTTTGTGGATTTCTACCTACAATACCTTTAAGTCATGCGCATAATCTTGACACCTCGCGAGTCCATAGACAATTCGTGCGCAACTGCGCATAGTCACGGTATCGGTTTAAGTTGGAGAAAATAGCCGCAGAGGAACTTAACCTTCTAGGTGTAAGGGTAGCAGTTTGAATAAATAATAAACATAGCAGTTTGAACTCTTCTCCACTTTATTATACCACACATGATCAGATCACTAACTCCAAAACCCCCGACACTCCGATACAAAGTGCGCACTACCCATTCCTATCTACGGCAAGACCCGAGGGGAAAAATAGATTGCATACACACATACAACGAGCGCCAGTACATCATTACCGGTATAATAGTAACATACTTTCTGTCATGTACAATCCAACAAAGTCTGTTACAATAATAATAATAAAAAAGATTTTGAGGACAGTTACACTGTATTGAGACAGTTGAGAAATAATAATAATATTTTTACAGTTTTCAACAATAATTGTCATTGTTGAACCCTTGCTCTTATTATGTTTCTGATTTCTCAGTTTTGTCATTATTTTTTGCAAGTAATTTATTTTATATGTTTTGAGACAGTTTGTTTTAAGAAGTTTCAAAGAGTTAGTAAAAGAGTAAAGTAAAAGTTAAACTTTTTTATTTAAGTAGGCATCTATTTTTTATTAAGTATTTATTTTGTATTAATACATAACCTCACTGTATTCATTTATAATATATCATTATTGCGTGACATTTGTGTCAATAATTGTCAAGCACAGGTGACTTCGCGTAGTGGGAGAGGGCCCCCAAATCAAATTCTGCTTAGGGCCCCCAAAAGGCTCGGGCCAGCTCTGCATGAACATCAGATGGTATAGAGGGACAGAGCTCATTTATCAGTATATGAACGGGCTGTAGAGTCCAAATAGTGACTATGAGAACCGAGTGATTCTGTCTATCCAGGCCCTGGAGAGAGGAAATCTTTTTCTGACTTTGAGAAATGTCCAGGAGTCAGATTCAGGAGACAACAAACAAACAAACAACAAACAAACCTAATATAGCCGCAAACTGATTGTTGGGGTCCAAGCACGAACGATTCATGAAGACGATCATATTATTTATGTATTAAATTACAATAGACAAATAATATTGTCTGTTTATTTTAATTGGACCGCAATACATTCAGTCATGTCTGGCAACTTGACAAATATGTTTTCAGTATCATTAGATTTGTAAAAAAAAAATAAAGGTAGTTCAGAGATCACAGATTTCTTTGCAAACTGATTAGACTTAGATTATATAAGACATTCAATTGTAGGAATCTACACTGCTCAAAAAAAATAAAGGGAACACTTAAACACAATGTAACTCCAAGTCAATCACTTCTGTGAAATCAAACTGTCCACTTAGGAAGCAACACTGATTGACAATCAATTTCACATGCTGTTGTGCAAATGGAATAGGCAACATGTGAAATTATAGGCAATTAGCAAGACACGCCCAATAAAGGAGTGGACTCCATGAGAGTGGTATGAGGGCCCGACGTCCGCAGGTGGGCTGGCGAGCACATGGAGGGCTGTGCGGCCCCCCCAAAGAAATGCCACACCATTACTTACCCACCGCCAAACTGGTCATGCTGGAGGATGTTGCAGGCAGCAGAACGTTCTCCACGACGTCTCCAGACTCTGTCACGTCTGTCACATGTGCTCAGAGTGAACCTGCTTTCATCTGTGAAGAGCACAGGGCGCCAGTGGCAGATATGCCAATCTTGGTGCTCTCTGGCAAATGCCAAACGTCCTGCACGGTGTTGGGCTGGAAGCACAACCCCCACCTGTGGACGTCAGGCCCTCATACAACCCTCATGGAGTCTGTTTCTGACCGTTTGAGCAGACACATGCACATTTGTGGCCTGCTGAAGGTCATTTTGCAGGGCTCTGGCAGTGCTTCTCCTTCTCCTCCTTCTCCTCCTTGCACAAAGGCGGAAGTAGCGGTCCTGCTGCTGGGTTGTTGCACTCCTACGGCCTCCTCCACATCTCCTGATGTACTGGCCTGTCTCCTGGTAGCGCCTCCATGCTCTGGACACTACGCTGACCGACACAGCAAACCTTCTTGCAACAGCTCGCATTGATGTGCCATCCCGGATGAGCTCCTCTACCTGAGCCACTTGTGTAGGTTGTAGACTCCGTCTCATGCTACCACTAGAGTGAAAGCACCGCCAGCATTCAAAAGTGACCAAAACATCAGCCAGGAAGCATAGGAACTGAGAAGTGGTCTGTGGTCACCACCTGCAAAACCACTCCTTTATTGGGCGTGTCTTGCTAATTGCCTATAATTTCCACCTGTTGTCTATTCCATTTGCACAACAGCATGTGAAATTGATTGTCAATCAGTGTTGCTTCCTAAGTGTACAGTTTGATTTCACAGAAGTGTGATTGACTTAGTTACATTGTGTTGTTTAAGTTTTCCCTTTATTTATTTTTTGAGCACTGTAGATTCATACCATTGAATGTCTTATATAATCTAAGTCTAATCAGTTTGCAAAGAAATATGTGCAGTATATAATGAATTTGATGCAGTCCATCTGTAGAACCATTATCTATTTTTGGGAGCTGCAATCAGTCAGCAAGAAGAAAACTACATACAAATATAATGTCTTGATGGAAATCTAAAAATTCTGAAAAGTTTGTTTATGGGTTAAGTTTAGATGAGAGAAATTATCATTATATTAGTATAAAAACAAGCCAACATAAGGTTAGGTCTGAGAAAGGAAAGTCCTCATCATTATGGCAAAACAAATATTTGTTTGTGTGAGGTTACATTTTATCTGAAAGTGCATGAGGACGATCAGAGAATCATACTGCCATATCTTACTGTAACTGTAACTGCAATGAAATAATAATTATTTTTCTAGGATTAAAATAATTATTTTAAATTCTTTAGCTTTTTTTGTGATTTAAAAAGTTAAATTACAAAATTCTCTACCTTTTGATTTCCTGCAGGGGAGAGGCAGCTGCAGAGAGAGATAATGGAAGAGCAGAGAGAGAATGAGAAACGGAAACTGGAGAGACGGATAATTAAACTGGAACTGGAGAAAAAGGTAAAGGAACTGAAACTGGAGAAACAGATAAAGGAACTGAAACTGGAGAAACAGATAAAGGAACTGGAACTGAAGAAACAGATAAAGGAAATGGAACTGGAACTAGAGAAAGAGATAAAGAAACTGGAACTGGATAAACAGATAAAGGAACTGGAACTGGAGAAACAGATAAAGGAACTGGAACTGGAGAAACAGACAAAGGAACTGGAACTGGAGAAACAAATAAAGGAACTGGAACTGGAGAAACAGATAAAGGAACTGGAACTGGAGAAACAGACAAAGGAACTGGATCTGGAGAAACAGATAAAGGAAATGGAACTGGAGAGACGGACAATGAAACTGGAAATGGAGAAACCGATTAAGGAATTGGAACTGAAGAAACAGACAATGAAACTGGAAATGGAGAACCATATAAAGGAACTGGAGGAATGGATGGAGGATCCGGAGAGACAAATAAAGGAACTTTCTTCACCCACTCATGCATTACATGGTAATGATAGATCAGAAAAAATCTTTTGAAAGTATCTTCCAGATCATTATAATTCTATGCTGTAAGGCCCAATCAGTCCAACTTTAGTTTCCGATAAGCAGGTGAAGGTTTACTATATGTAGCAAATTAGCTCTAAAGAAATATTAATAACCAATCATAACTTGTTATAATTGATTTTGAATATTTGGATTAGTTAATAGAATTACCTTAATGTAGTAAAATTAATATTACAATCAATCAACCTATTCGTCCCATGAACAAGCAAGCAGAGAATCAAAACCAAATACATATTGTGCACAAGTTTTATTAACTAAATCACGAACACATAACTAACATACAAACAATAACACATATGGGTAGATGTTAAATGACAATATGATAAACAAGTGGAATTAAATTAAGGTACGGAAAAGATTCATTGAACATGAAAAGAACCATCAGCTTATTATTTTAAGAGCACCTCATTAAATGTATACTTGCTTGGCCTTGCAGTGAAAGCATTTCTTGAAGTTCCAGAAAAAGGGTCTTGATGGTTCTGTGAGTGTCAAACGTTGAAGTTGCAATCGTTTTCTTCTCCGTTGGATGAAGAAGATATGATGAACTTGCTTGGTTAGTTTGACTCTTTTCTGGTTGAAAGTTCTCTCTCTCCATGAACACATGGCTGGTTGTGAGTCAAGGCCTGTTGAGGCCACGCAGGACAGCACAGCGCCCCGAACGTACCGAGAAGGCCAAGAGAGGGAAGGGCTTGTGTAGAGGCCATTTAAAACCTGAGAAAGGTCCCACCTTTCAGGGTTGGCTCAACCAATAAGAAAGGGGAAATTTCTAAGCGGGCGATTCCTCTGTTGGGAGCATTTTTGACACTATCTCAAGTGTGGTTAGACATATGCCTTGCCATTTGTGTCCATTTATACTCAGATGGATATAACAAACACACACTGCATTCTAAGAGATGGTGATGTACACTAAAGTATGAGTCATTAAATCGCACAGGGTCCTCGGATGTTAATTTAACCAGAGAAAGTTCAAATGTAAATTTTCCAGAAACATCCTTTGTCTTCTTTGGGAATAGTCTTTATTCATTCCTGACTTTCTGGCATCTGCCTTACAGTTCTTTCAGTCTTACAGTTCCATCCTTGACGCTTTGGGTCAAATTCAGATGAGTCCCTTCAGGGTCACTGTTAGATGTTTGTTATAATCCTTTAGATGTATAGTTAAAAATTGTCTTTGCAAGGTTAGCAGCTGTAGAAACCTTCAGAAAGCTGTGTTCACCTGCAGAACACCTAGTCTTACCAGGTGTATGTGGCTTGAGTTCAGCAGGTGGATGAATGCGTTCAGTTTTTTTACCTGTGGTTCAGCCTAGAATGTGATAACAGTTCATAGAGTCAATCTTGGTCTTTGCGACTTGTTCAGTTAATGTTTCATTTCTTAATGGAGAAACTTCTGCTTGTGTGGCACCTTCCCGATAATCTGACCCTTCTTGACCAATCCTGTCTCCTCGAACGGTGCGGTTGTCTGGGCAGACCTCAATGGATGAAGGGGTTTCTTTTTGGTCAGACGCTGCTTGGTGTGAGACACCTGAAAAGCATATTAAACGCAACTTAACGACTGAACACTAATGAATTTAAAGCCGTTATAGGAAATGCATAGGAACACTAAATGCAACAAAACAAAAACATTGGATTCTTGTCAGCAAGTGCGATTTGTTACATCTGGTTTCAAGTGTTTCTCAAGGTCATGTAAGGTAGAGTGGTCCCATTATAAGCATCCAATTCTTTACTACCATTGTGATGGAGTTAAATGGTAGTGGCATTTAAGTATTCTTGGTCTGAATTGCTTAAAGGAAATGTAGCAAAAGGTCAGTTGAACTTACATATTTAAATAGATGGTATGCATCAATAAACCATATTATAATAACAATAATAATATTAAATCAAAATAATGAAGGTATATATAATAATCGCTGTGTTTGTTCAGGAATCTTCCAATGCACGCCAAATGTAGATCTAAGATTTTTAAGAAGTTATGTGAAACATGCTTAGTCATAGAATGGAGATTGTGCATTCATTGCAACAGGTGTGTGTGTGTGTGTGTGTGTGTGTGTGTGTGTGTGTGTGTGTGTGTGTGTGTGTGTGTGTGTGTGTGTGTGTGTGTGTGTGTGTTATGGTGGCTAAGCCACAGTCAATGACATGGTCAAATTGTAAATTTTGTAATGGATTGAAGTGCTTGAACTTCAAATCTATCTGTTTTTGATAATGTTTCTGTTATTATTGGTATGTTGTGAAACTAGGGGTCCTCTGGTTTGCCAACCACCCTAACAAATATCAGAAAGTTTAAACACTTAATATCAGGTCTGCCTCTGCTTAAGAAATTGCATCATTGTTTTGTGACTGTAGCCATTCATTTGTATATTAAAGTGTTTTCCCAGGATTGCCCAGAGGGTTGTTAATAGCGTATGCTATGTGTGTCTTTGTTAGACTGTCATCATGGGATTAACTTTACTGTCCTATGTGTGTGAAGCTATCCGGATCTGTTAGTGTGAAGATGGAAAATAGATCTATAGTAACACATTTGGACTCTATGCCATTTTTGTCTTCTATGATGTGTAGTCTTCAGCCTGGCTAGACTTGATCTATTCCAGGTGTTGTGGTGGAGGTGTGTGTTCTGTGTTCATGTCTGGGAGATGGGTGGAATCTAATCTATAACAATTGTGTTGCATAATTTAGTTCCAGTTCTACAGTGGGAGGCCATACTTATGTATCGATGTACTACTGTGAGGTCTTGGCGGAATAGTTTTGCTACGCTGCTGCTGCTGCTTTAATTGCTGCTGCTGTAGAGCAAGTACGGGACTTGCTTCTGCCAATACATACACGACACGCTGCTGTGAGCAAGACACGCTGCTGCTGTACAATAGTGAAGGGTTTCTGAAGCGCGCTGCACTGCTAAGGAAAATGCTACCCAAGTATTTTAAGGTTGAGCAGCGAGCTCATTGGCTACTGATACGGCAGGAGACAATCAGCTGTGCCCTATAGATGATGATGTGAACAGGTGATTTAAAGGACATATTATCCTGCACCATATAGAGTTTCATGCCAGAACTTTGTATTTAATTTTGAAGCTTTCAAAAGCCTCACATTCAGACATGTGAAATTCTTTTATTTGCTTCATTATCATGTTTCACCTGTTTCGGTGTTGCTTGCTTAGCATTTGCTTAGGTGTTGTTCACACATTTGGCTAGTGAAGATCTTTGTGAACTGTAAAGACTGTGGTATTTCTGTCTGATGTTTAGCATTTCACAAACTCCTGGTAAATTTACTTCCATGATCAGATTAAATTTTAGATAGGGCACCCCAGTGAAGAATGATTTGGTTGCTATTACCTGTGCCACTTCTAGTTGTGTTTTTGTAAAGGCAAAAATAAAAGCACACCTCCCTCCCCTCTTGGCACTGGGTAGCGGACCAATGAAATTGAATTGTAAGGATTAATGTATAACCTCTGTATAACCTATAATGTATAACCTTCTCCTATTAATGCCCTGCGTGGCAATTATAATATAATTTATATTATAATTTGGTTTATAATACAATTATATTATATTAAAAAATAATATAAATAAAATAATATTATTTCTGGTCTCTGAAAAGACCAGAACAACTTAGTTGTCAAAGTGTTTTTGCAGTTTTAGTTGCAGTTCAGTTCTTCTCACAAGGCAATTCTTGTGGATTTGCCCTGCAGTCACAGTACTGGCATGCATATTGTGTGTACAACAACAATCAGGCTTAAAGCCAATGAGGTATACGTGGGAAGCCATGGCATGACCAAACCAAAGGTACCGCCAGGGAAGTCATATTGGTTGGCTTATATCTGTAATAGTGGTCATGGCTTCTGACTAGAGATAGTGTTATTTTTATTCAAGTGTATACAGATCTATGGGGACTATACAAAGTATCTTAGATAGAGTAAGTATGAATGCGACCATCTAAGGTATTAGTCAACCTCTGTTTAGTGACCAAAAACTCCAGAGTTTGTGATCGCGGGCCCGCAAACAAATGAATGGCCGGTGCCGTGACCCTGTGAGTCTTTTGCACATGAATGAACAAGTACAATAAGACTAAAGAGTTCAATAGAATAATCAAATCTGTAGCTAAACTACATATAAATGACCAATAGCCAATTGGCATTCTAACCTTAATTCGAAGTTCTGATAAAATGTCAGTTTAATTGGAACTAAATTACTTTGCCACACTGAAAAGACAGTAATGCACAGTAAACCTTCGGGAACTGTCATTGGACCGATTGGGCTGGCCTTAAAATGCAATAAATACAAAAGTAAACTGTGAAGGTCTAAAAGTTTAGAGGTTCTCAACTCTGGCTCTTGAACTCTACTTTTGAGCAGAGTTTTTCTCCAACCCTAATCAGACACGCCTGAACAAGCTGATCAATTTTTCAAAATAACCAGAAAGTTTTAGGCAGGAGTTTGATCAAGGTTGGAGTTAAACTTGAGAGTCAGATTTGAAAACCCCAAGTTTAGAGATCTCTTCTGATTAATTTTGTTTACTTCTTTTCAATTTTAGGTCCTACATCTAGACGTAGAAATAGTATTGATGGAATTCCCCCACGCAGTAAGATAGCAATTCACATGCTCATATGATTCTTGATTGTTTTACTGCAACAGTAATAAAATGGGAATTATGTACAAGTAGATTTGCAAGAGAATGCCATGCTAAATTAAATATCTTAATGTCTTGTGATTGTCTTCAGTGAGTGATGATGGCACACCAGAGACACCCGAAACAGAAGAGGAGAGAGAGACCAGGGACACAAGTGGGTGTATAAGATGCATGCAATTGCTGTTATGTAGTTATAATATGAATAATTATTCTACAACTACAGAAAATATATTGAAATCTGTCTTAGTTTCGTGGTCCACAAGGTAGTAACTACCTATACCAGGAAAGAAACCTTTGTGTATCTGTTTGTTTGAGGTGAAGAGGGGACTTACTGTTAGTTATTACAGTTTATATCATATTTCCAAAACCATATTACAGTTGCATTTGGTTTTTGGATTTAGTTCAAGTTATGTTATGTATTTCCTCTTTCTTTGTTTGTGTGTCAATATTGCAGTGGAAAGAGAAAGTGGTGATTAAAACACAAGACGAACAAGAGGAGGCAAGAACATCATAATCAGTAATGAATGAATCCTCCACAGATATACAGTCACAGGTACAAGAAAAAGAAACAACATCACAATCAGGATATACAACACAAACACCAGAGAGATCTGGAAGACTTTTTCACAGACTGTGCTGACACGTTTTAAAGGTCATCAGCATCCTAAATCCTGCAGTTTTATATATATATATGAATGAATGAATGAATATATATATATATATATATATATATATATATATATATATATATATATTAGTGGTGGGCCGTTATCGGCGTAACGTGCTGCGTTAACGTGAGACTCTTATAAAAAATATCGCTGTTAATCTATTCTCAAAGTTGGGTTGGGATCATAAAATAGCTTTTTCGAATATCGTTATATTTCCTCGCAATTCCATGTGTAGCCTAGTATACTGTATATTTGACATAATTGACGCCGCGCCTACTGTCACAGATCGCGCATGGGTATTTTCCTGTCCGGGACACAAGGTGTATACTTTTACATGTTACGTTGGGCGACGTTCCTCTCGTTACTTTATTTTAATGCAATTACATGTTGTTAAATGAGTTTATTCCAAGCGCGCTGTATCTTTGTATGAGCATGAGCGATGCTCAATTTACAAATGAATCACCCTTTTAAGTCGATTCTGTTCAAAGACTTCATCAAACAAGTTGAAAGATCTGTCTAAATCGGTTCGCGAATCAGTCTGAATGATCTGTTCAGTTCCTCACGCACTGAATCGTCTGAAGCGCGTTCAATCACATTCGACACGGAGTCGTAACAGGAAGATTTAAGAACAACAAGAGCTACAGTTTAGTCTAGTGAGAGCAAATCTGCAAATGCATCATATTTTTCCCAGCGATGAAGATATTTATTAGTTGAACATCTTCGTATGCTGTCTGTGAATGAATGATTCCACAGGACGATACATTCGATTTCATTTCATTCAGGTAATACATTTTACAACCAAACCGATTATTAAGCCACGATAGCACTACAAAAAAGTATGACATTATCCGTTTTTTGGACATACATTAATTTATAGGCTACAAAAAAAAAAACGCTTCAGAGCGTCGGCTCACTGGCAAAGGTTAACAGGTTAAATAAGCTAACGTTACCATTGTGTACAGTTTATGAAATGAACACCCGCGATCCATCTCACGGTAATGTGTGTATATTGCGCAGGGGCATAGTCACACGAATAGTTTACATTGATTGAAAACTAATTGGTTTAAAAAGGAGGAGGCTATTGCCAGTAAAGGCAGGTTCACATAAAATCATTATGACATATTACATTATTTTTGATCTAACGAGCATCTGGTTTGGCGATGCAAAAACGGACTGTAGCCTAAACGTCGTGACTCGTGCTTATTGTTTTTTTCTTCTTCTTTTAGCCTACTATGTAAAAAAAACGACGATAACATGATACTTGTTCAATTAATAAACAGTTTGTTTGATGACAAATCGCTAAAAATGAAATTGGCCTCCCTTTCTTTCATTGTGAGTGTGCGTTTTTTTTTTTTTTTTCGAACGATATTCGACTTTTGCTCCTCTATTGTCGAATGGCATTTTTGGCCGAAATTCACATCCCTACATCCCTGCGAACTATTCTCAAAGACTTACTTTTAGTCATTATTTGGGTAGCACACATATTCTGAATGCCTTCGGCAGAATTCAAATGAGCCATTTTAATCTAGATTAATTCCAAGATTACAGTGAGATTAATCTAGATTAAAAAAATTAATCTATGCCCACCTCTAATATATATATATATATATATATATATATATATATATAATGTACATTTACAACACTATTCTTAGTATTGCATTACCTTTCCATCAAATTACCTTTGCATCAAATTACAAGAAACTAGTTACCTCTGCTATCAGGGTTTCTTTAAAGCAGCTGTGGAAGTGACGGTAAAGTTGACGTCTTTCTCTCTTCTGACTGCTGTTATCAATCTCTCTATATATTTTCCTCTTTTTCAAAGTTGTGAAAACACTGTTGTTGAGTTTTTCTTTTCTATTTGAGAAAACTAGTGCAATGTCCGTGCAAAATCTGTTTTTGTGTGTTTTTAGTAATTGTTGGTGTAGTATGTTGGAGTTGCTGAATAGCCGAGACTACTATTACACAGAAGCCTAAACTCTGAGAAAACGATGACGTTAAGCGCATCAGAATAAAATATAATATTCAGAATTAAACAGTGTAGCTGACTTACAGATTCAGTTAACATCCACAAATGAATAAGCGCGACGATTCAGGGAGCAGCGACACAGTGAACTCCGAGAAAACACTACCCTTGAGCAAACAGTTTGTGCTACAAATGATGGTCGTGAATAAAATATAATATTCAGATATTTTTTAAACCACAACCCCTTATTTTGGGGAGTGGCCACTTAGTGTGCAGTGTGAGCAAGAGTGGCCAGCAGCTACAAAAGCCAATGTGTGATTCTTTTACTGATATATTTAACGATATCTTTTGCATTTCTAATACAAACAATGTCAAACTTGGCACGGCACTTACTCGTCCCCGTAGCAAGTCACCTGTCAAGTTTGAAATCCATCGGACTAACGGTTCGAGAGATATGCGAGTAACAGATATGCCCGTTTAAAATCAGTTTTGTGTGTGTTTTTAGTAATTGTTGGTTTGGTGTGTTTGAGTTGTTACAATTACAAAGCAAAAGTTCAGTGACATTTTTATTTGTGCATGATAGAAAGCAAATACTAATACTAATACTGATATAATGACATACAATACATATGGAAAATTGAACTGCATGGTTGCAAAACAATTTATAATGGTGATATTAGGTGACATGTATTTGGGTATCTGTGTACAGGTAGCAGGAGTTTAGATTAGATTAGATTTAGATTAGTGTCAACTTTGTTATCATTGTGCAGATTATAGAGTATATTATAGAGTATTATAGTAGTATATTATAGAGACAACGAAAGGCAGTTTGCATCTTTTATGTTTAGTTGGTGAATAGCATAGGCTACTACTAGTTTGTGCTACAAATGATGGCCGTGAATAAAATATAATATTCAGATATTTTTAAACCACAACCCTCTAATGTCAGAATGTTTATTTTTAAACAACTTTAAAAGTCTTTACCGCGATATGCGAATAACAGACACACAGACAGACGTTTCTGTAATAGATGTATGCGTGTCTGTGTATAGGCTATTATATTTATATATACTGTAGGCTATATTATGTGTGTGTGTACTGTATATATTTTTAATCGCGATTAATCGATGTGCAAAATCAGTTTTTGTGTGTTTTTAATAATTGTTGGTTTGAGTGCTCATTGTTACAATTACACAGCAAAAGTTCAATGACATTTGTATTTGTGCATGGTTGAA
The DNA here is from genome assembly GCF_051911475.1 of Siphateles boraxobius. Lineage (NCBI taxonomy): Eukaryota > Metazoa > Chordata > Actinopteri > Cypriniformes > Leuciscidae > Siphateles > Siphateles boraxobius. The sequence goes on from NW_027508876.1 coordinate 27,447,654, forward strand.
AGAAAAAACTGATACTGGCATAATGGAAAATTGAACTACATATAGGCTATAACTAACTACTGACAACTAACTACAATATTCAGAAGTAAACTGTGTAGCTGACCTTGTGTAGCTGACAGAATGTTTATTTTTAAACCACAACTTCAATGTGTGCTTCTTTTACGATATATTTACCGATATCTTTTGCATTTCTAATCCAAACAACGTCAAACTTGGCACTGCACTTACTCGTGCCCGTAGCAAGTCACCTGTCAAGTTTGAAATCCATTGGACTAACAGTTCGAGAGATATGCGAATAACAGACACACACTCCTTTAGGAATTTTTTTAAAATTAGTTTTACACATTAAATTAAGTGTTTAATTTAAACACTTTCTCAATTTTTGTGATGTTTGGTAATGTTTCTGATTTATGTTTTCTGATTTGCTAAAAAGATAGAAGGCCTACTGTGATTTCTCATGACACCTATTTTAATTTAGATATTTTATTCTTCCATTGAATGCAACATAACATTTAATTTTATAATGTTGTTAGAACTTCAAATTCAATTAAATATTTTTAAAGTACTGTTTTTTTTTCTTTATTATTATATTAAGAATAAAAAGTTATACCTATGTATGTACACAGAGTATTTTGCAAGTCTGTTATCTTTTTTTCTGTACTGTTAACTCTGTTCATTTTAAGTTTAAACTTACAGATTTTTTTTATTGTTAGTTGTTATACAGGCCCTTCTCATAAAATTAGCATATTGTGATATAGTTCATTATTTTCCATAATGTAATGATAAAAATTAAACTTTCATTTATTTTAGATTCATTGCACACCAACTGAAATATTTCAGGTCTTTTATTGTTTTAATACTGATGATTTTGGCATACAGCTCATGAAAACCCAAAATTCCTATCTCAAAGAATTAGCATATTTCATCCGACCAATAAAAGAAGTGTTTTTAATACAAAAAAAGTCAACCTTCAAATAATTATGTTCAGTTATGCACTCAATACTTGGTCGGGAATCCTTTTGCAGAAATGACTGCTTCAATGCAGCGTGGCATGGAGGCAATCAGCCTGTGGCACTGCTGAGGTGTTATGGAGGCCCAGGATGCTTCGATAGCGGCCTTAAGCTCATCCAGAGTGTTGGGTCTTGCGTCTCTCAACTTTCTCTTCACAATATCCCACAGATTCTCTATGGGGTTCAGGTCAGGAGAGTTGGCAGGCCAATTGAGCACAGTAATACCATGGTCAGTAAACCATTTACCAGTGGTTTTGGCACTGTGAGCAGGTGCCAGGTTGTGCTGAAAAATGAAATCTTCATCTCCATAAAAATTTTCAGCAGATGGAAGCATGAAGTGCTCCAAAATCTCCTGATAGCTAGCTGCATTGACCCTGCTCTTGATAAAACACAGTCGACCAACACCAGCAGTTGACATGGCACCCCAGACCATCACTGACTGTGGGTACTTGACACTGGACTTCAGGCATTTGAAGCAACAGAAAGACTGAGCAACAGTCCAGTGCTGCTTCTCTGTAGCCCAGGTCAGGCGCTTCTGCCGCTGTTTCTGATTCAAAAGTGGCTTGAACTGGGGAATGCGGCACCTGTAGCCCATTTCCTACACACGCCTGTGCACGGTGGCTCTGGATGTTTCTACTCCTGACTCAGTCCACTGCTTCCGCAGGTCCCCCAAGGTCTGGAATCGGTCCTTCTCCACAATCTTCCTCAGGGTCCGGTCACCTCTTCTCGTTGTGCAGCGTTTTTTGCCACACTTTTTCCTTCCCACAGACTTCCCACTGAGGTACCCATGATTGCGGTTTTGAGTAATGAAACAGGCTGGGAGTTTTTAAAAGCCTCAAGAATCTTTTGCAGGTGTTTAGAGTTAATTAGTTGATTCAGATGATTAGGTTAATAATTCGTTTAGAGACCCTTTTCATGATATGCTAATTTTTTGAGATAGGAATTTTGGGTTTTCATGAACTGTATGCCAAAATCATCAGTATTAAAACAATAAAAGACCTGAAATATTTCAGTTGGTGTGCAATGAATCTAAAATATATGAAAGTTTAATTTTTATCATTACATTATGGAAAATAATTAACTTTATCACAATATACAAATTTTTTGAGAAGGACCTGTATTGTCACAATAATAAATGAAACTGAAAACTATATCTTACAATATTTTAAACCTTACTGATGGATTTTCTAATTGTTGTTGTTATATTATTATTGTCACTATTCTTATAATTAACTTGAAACTGAAAACAGTAGCAATGCAAGTGTTTGTGTAGTGCTGATATTAATGTGGAGCGGCAGTGTTTTATGAATGTTGAATCATCAGCGATCGATCTCTCTGTCCCGGGCCAGTACTGTATTCTCTCTCTGCTTGACTTTTTCTCGGATTTCCTTTGGTCTCAGACTATCTGTACACCGCAGAGCTTTACACTTTCTCTCTTACTCTGGAAATCTGTCTTTCCTTTACATTTTGTATGTGAATGAAAAGAAAGAGACAACATGTTCACTTTTAAATTGTTGGTGGTGGTTCACGTTTTTTAATTAAAATTGTTCAAGCACACGTGTTTGTGGTTTTATTATTATGACATGATGTTTGTGTTTTGCTGGATCAACATGAAGACCAAACGTTCTCTCAGGGTTAGGGATGTGCCGTTCATTAAAGTTTCAGCATTAAAAGCCATGTCCACACAATTATATATATATATATATATATATATATGTTCTCATTATAATTATATGTAGCCTATATGACAGACTTGCGCTACACGTTGCACTTAACTGTATTTTCCTTTTTGAAGTGATTTCAATATTACAAGCAAAACCATCATGTCGAACAGTACGCATCTGAAGGAAATAATACTTTATTTATCGGCTTTGATGTATTGACCAACATTCATTAAAAATGAAATCCCTACTCTGGGTTGATGTATTTCATCAACTGGTTTGTTTTTTGTTGTTTTGTTTCATTTTAACTTTTTGTTCTCCTTTTTTTGCAATTATTGCCATATTGGACTTATATTACTTGTTTAGCATTTTAATTTTTTGTTACTAGTTGTTTTATAGTCCTATATTACTTTATTTCTCTTAGGTCTATTACTTTAGTGTTTCCATTGTTGTAAAGTTTGTTCTGTTGTCTTGACCTAAGAAATGTATCCATTTATTAAATAGTCATTAATGCATTTATTCATTTTATTTGTTTCTTGAATAACCCATCCACAGTGTTTGTGCATTTTTTAGTCATTTATTAGTTTCAAAGCTAATTTAGGCAACGCTTCATAGTAACATTCATTAAAAAGCTAACAAACATGAATACATATATATAATGCTTAAAATAATTAGTTCATGTACATTCAAGCAGCTAGAAACTATATAATTATATACATTTTCATATTCATATTTAAATGTTTGTTAAAGTTATGAAGTCTTGGTTAATTAAATCTTCCATTAAGACGAATGAATATGACTGATGTAGTGCAGTGTATGTTTGTAAAGTGTGTATCTGAAAGTGTGCGAATCCTTCAGTCATTTTTCCGTGTGAATACTGCATATACGTCACTGCTCTGGTCGTGTGTTGCAGTGAATCCTGATTCTCCAGCGATCTCCTTCACTCTGTCAGCAAAACCCGACACTTGCTCTTTTGAAAGGTCCAACAGGAAGCTGAACAAGAAAAACAGTGACAATGAGCATTCAGGAGTTTTGTTTGCAAGCTATGCATCAAAATGTTATCATGAGCATGAATGTAAGTGTGTGTGTGTGTTATCATGAGCATGAATGTAAGAGTGTGTGTGTGTGTGTTTGTTTTTTTGATTTGTGAGGACACAAATGTGTATAATGACATGTGTATTACACTGGTATTACAACTTGAACGTGATTTATGAGGACATTTGATGAGTCCTCATATTTCAAATGGCTTTAAAAACATACTAAGCAGTATTTTATTAAAAATGCAGAATGTCTCCTGTGATGGGTAGGTTTAGGGATAGGGGCAGTGTAAGGGGATAGAATATACAGTTTGTCCAGTATAAAAACCATTACGCGCGTGTGTGTGTGTGTGTGTGTGTGTGTGTGTGTGTGTGTGTGTGTGTGTGTGTGTGTGTGTGTGTGTGTGTGTGTGTGTGTGTGAGAGAGAGAGAGAGAGAGAGGGATGTTGGACCCACTTTGCTAACTCTATTAGCAGAGCAGCATCAGGCGCTGCGATCTCTCTCAGAGAAGAATCGAGCTGATGAACCATACTGAGAAAACAGAGATTGTGTTATTATCAGACAGTTTACGCTGGTCACTTACACACAAACTCAAGTACTGTTTCTGTGAGCTGCATATGAACAGGCGTCACCTGGCTGAACAGAAGATGCTCTTGAACAAGTTCCTGTATTTGTTTTTGAGGGGAAGTTTTTTGAGTGAGTCTGGAGACAGAAATGACACTTTCACTCCTCTCAGGTTCAGCAAATCTGCAAAAACACAAGAACCCAAAGCAAATGTGTTGAAAACTCTCAAAACTATCAAAAGCAGCAGTTTGATTTGTTTAAAGCACTTCACTGGCAATAGATCTACATTGTTGTGACATAATAGGACATTACCAAGTGCTTGTGTGTGTTGTTCTGCTGGATGTTGCTCAGTTTCTGAGTGAGTTTGAGAGGAAGGTGGATCATTCTGTATCTTCTCTTCTGTTATGAGACGGTCTGTGGATTGACAGCAGGAACTTGAAGGGTTTGGAACATCTTCATTCAGTAAAGAGCTCTCTCTAGTGGCAAGACATTCAAACAACGCCAGGACGTTCACTTCTGAAATATCCTGAGCCGTCTGAGGGAGAAAGATGGCCAGAGAATGGTAAATCATGATGTAAATGTTATTGACATGTGGTCTTGGACAGAGAAAGGGGAAGAAAATTTATGAGGTTTTTGTTTGTAACTTAATTTTGGGGGTATTAAATTGTCACCTTTACATGTTGATTGTTCTGTTTCTTCAGTAGGTCTTTGTTCTCGGTCTCTATGCCGAAGGACAGATATGGACTGGAGACGATGTCCCCCCAATATCCTCTAACAGCGACCTGATCTCCTCTCTGGTACACACACACACACACACACACACACACGGTTTCATGAAAGTGTATGTATCATGGCTCACAACTATTATTGTAGACAGTCAATCTACTCACATGATTGAACACTCGTGTGGAAAGTAGACTCTGATTGGCTGTTTGGTAAAGCCCCTCCCTCATTTCAAAGGCCACACCACTTTCCCTCCATTTCACATATTGATGTTTGCTAATGACGCCACACTAAGAGAAAAATCACAGGACTTTGTAGAGCAGTTGTGAGATAGACTTAATATCCTTCACTAAAACCATAAAAAAACTATTTTGTTACTTCAAATAAATTAAATTAAATCTTATTTTTATTTAAACTTAGATAAACTAACTTATTTAAAGCTAGTTGCCAAGGCAACATTTGTCATTTTCGTTTAGTTTCACTTGCAGTACTACAATAACTGAAATAGAAATGTAAATTAATAAAAAGTAAAAACAAAACAAGAACTACAAAATGATTAAAACTTGAACTATTTTTTTTTCTTTACACATGGAAACATGGAAAAAGTGTGCTGTGAATCAAAAATATGTAATTTAGGTGCAATAATTCAGAATTTGCCTAAACAATCACATTTGTAATAAATTATGGGCTGAAATAATTCTATTTGGCAAATAACTGTGTAACATACAGTAAATTGAGTCTTATTGCACGGCTCTGATTGGCCTTCCGGAGTGCAGGTGTATATAATAATGTCATGTTATTATGGTACATACGCCTCTCTGGTGCAGTTTCATGCTGAGATCCCAGTCGAAACACCCCTGTCGTGAGTCGTAGCGAGTCCCCAGGTGCTGGCGAACACGGGCGTCCCAGACCTTACGCACACTCGCTGGCACTGACGGTGGCCGTTCCCACAGTTTAAAGATCCGAACCAACTCATCTCTCTCCTTAAACTGATGAAGAAACAGCAGAGGAGTGGATATCACTGAGATGAGTCTGATTATGACATGCAGTATATAAAACGCATATATTAATGTCTGCTGGACCTTCAGAAGGCTTGTATCAAGGCAAGGATGGGCGTGCGAGTTAGAGGACAGAGTGTTTGTGATGGAGAGAGAGAGTTGAGCCGCGGCGTGTTTTAAAGTCTCTTCCGTCTCTTTGCGAATCTCAGAATTCCCAAACACCTCCAGAAACACTTCGGTCTTTTCTAAAAAAATACAACACAAATAAACTTTCTTGATTTGATCTGATCTGAGTATACAAACATGAATGCAATATGTGACAAAAACAATGTATAGAAAACAAAATAGAAGTAGCCTAGATTTGTATTTTCTGTTTTTTTTACACCTTTCCCTAACTTGAAACGACAGGAATTGTCAAAATCTAATATAAAAAAATACGTTTATTACATCTCATTTGTATTATATATTTATTTTATTCTTTAAAACGTGTAATATGTTAAAATGTGTGTATACATATATTATGCTGGGAATTATAGGTTATAAACTTATAATTTTTAAAAGAGCAGAAGCTATGTCATAATAAATGAAGGTACGTACTGTGTAGACTCATGTTCTCAGGGGTCTGAAGTGATAAATATAGTAGTAATAATTGTCTGGCAACAATCTCCATACTGTTCTCAATCACCCAAATCTGCAACATGCCACATGTCTAATTATTAACACATTAACATGGACATAAAATTTGATTTATGTTGTGGTAATAATACGTCATAAAGGCTATTATTATGCTGTGTAGTAACAGACGGGTCAGTGATGAATCACACACATGTAGTGTATCAGAGTGTGTCAGTCCAGTGATGGTCTTCAGGATGTGTCTGGGATCTCCGCTGCCCACCAGCAGAACATTCAGCTCTCCATCTGACCTCACCATGTTCTCTGTATAGAAAATACATCAAACAAATGTATGTGAGCATTCCATATTTACTGTGTGTTGTGAGATACTGGGATGGTGTATGGTTCACCTGAGTTCAGGAGGTCTCGTGCTGGTCCGAATCCCCACCAGGTCACACACCCCGCGCCCTCGACAGTCCGGCCGGCGCTCATTCTCCACGAGCACGACCTTATAAAACGGGATAATTCCTGAATATCCGGGATCCCGTTTGTAGCGGCTGTTGTGAATTTTAGTTAGCTATAGCAGCTGGCTGAAATTTTTTTTTTTAATAGTCTGTATGTGAAGCCGTAATATACGCTACAAATAGTAGCAAAATGTAAATAATCCTCTGTGAAACTCACCTCTCGGTCGCTGCTCCTGCCGGGTACAAGCAAGCTAATGTTTGGACCGCGGTTGCTTAGCAACAGGAACCGCGCGCCGTGTAGAGTAGTACACAAACACATATAAGGTTATTTTGAATAAGTTTTAGGTTGTCCTTGTCCGGGTATTGTTCTACTTACTTAGTAAACCAGGGTGTTTATTGCTCAAGTTATCTCTAATCCTGTATTTTTCTTTAGTTTCTTTATTTTAGGGGCATCCGCGAAAAGAAAGGCTATATTTTATTTTTTAAAGACAAAAAACAACAACAACAACAACAAAAAAAACACTGGCGTTGATTCGATAACTCAAAAATTGTACCGTCTCAGATTCATATCTTAATATAGTTAACTACTTCAAAACCTGTCAAAATAGTATCTCGGTGACAAGTGAGACAAAGTTGAATGCACTGGGAATTCCTGTTGAAACTTGGATTTAAATTATGGTGGGATTCAGGAAAACTGAATAAAACAGTTTCATTCTAAATTTTCAAAATGTTCTTCTTCTACAATCTAAAATTATTTCTTCTTTTTTCTTTTTCATTAACTTAATTGATCTATAACACACTCTAAACAGGTAGGCATAAAATATCCATATTAATTACCTTGAATATTAGTGTAGCATTTACGTGGAAAAACGTAAGAAATGTCACCTGATCAGCTGACGTGATTAGACTATTTCCAACAGATATCTCACATGATATCTCTGGGAAAACGGTTGTTGCTGTTAACAGAAGTACATTTATTTATTTTGGCAGATTGATACGTATTTTAAGATACAATTGGATCGTATATGGTGAATTAGCTATAACCACATATGAATTGAAATGGACATGGAATCAGAAATTAAAATGTTTATAATACCTTTATTGTTTTGAAAAAAAAAGTTATACATAACACTGGACCTCGTTCAAGGTGTAGGCTATATTTGTTTCATAGTCGTACATAAATTGGGTATAAATATATATATATATATATATATATATATATATATATATATATATATATATATATATATATATATATATATATATATATATATATATTTAACGTCACAATTTCATTATCATTAAATCTAGCAAATGGCAGCGTTTATGTATGTATGTAGGCCTATTATTATTGAACAAAAGACACACTTATCTGTTGTTTTTATCGTATCTAAAGCAGAGTTTGTCTGTTCTGCCAGTAGGGGGCAGTAACATGCCTAACACTATTTTGACATGTCTGACAGATATTTTTTCTTTATTAATTATTTTCTCTCTCTCCCTCTCTCTCTTCTTCAGAGTTGTCTGTTGTTTGCCAGTCTGACATTGCATATTTGAATCCTGGAGATGTCGTTCTGTCGTGTCATCTTGAGCCAGCCATCAGCGCTGATGGAAATCGTGTAGTGGAATAAGGAGGATCTGGTCTGCCATTATAAGGATGGACAGATGATAGAGAGCTATGAGGGTCGAGTCAGTCACTCACTGCAGTATATCTACACAATGGAAATGTGTCTTTGACTCTCAGAGATGTCAGGAGATCACAGAAAGGCCCTATTTGTGAAGTCATCTAATGTCAAACATTACAAGATACTATTTTGTATGCAGTATCACCTGTAAGTATTCAAATAAACAAGTTTCAAAGATATTCTAACATAAGTCAGTTTGAAATGGTCCCTTTTACATCAACATGTGAACTGATAAAATGCATTGTCAAATGTATTTATAGTTTTCTAGTGGACATTGCTTCAAAGCAGCTTTACAGAACAATATTGCAGTAATAATGTCTTAATGTTACTATTATTCATGTGGTTCACAATATTTCTCTGTCCAGCTGAAGACTTGTGATTCCTAATGGCACTGTGTCAGCAGACGTGATCTTACCTGTTCATCTCTCACTGAAACCAGTGCTCTGTCCATGAACATCAGCTGGTATTGACAGTCAGAGCTCATTTATCAGTATATGAACGGGTAGGAGAAAACAATTGATAAATTATCAGCTGTCAGATAAGAAAATACACATGTAAAGTTTTCAGGAGTTATCTTCATGATGAATATCTGCAGACTGGAATAGTTCACTTCACGGTAAAAAATGATTTTTTGGTAAGGTAAATACTACTGAAAAAAAAACAATGTAATTTACAAGAAAAAGTTAGTTCAGGTAAGAATTAAAAGAAAAACTAAGTAAATTCCATATCAGTACTTAATTCAAGCGAGTAGAAATGAAAGCGTAAATATCAACTCAATAAAATTAAGTAAAAATTACTCAACTTTTCTGATACTGGGGTTCCCATCATGCACTGGACCTTGCATAATTAATGAGGTTAATTTTTCACTGGTTTCCAGCTGTATTTACACTGTTTTATCATTGCTTTTGTTGTCAGGATTAGTAACTTGCCATTTTGTGACATTTCGAGTAAATTTTCTGCTCAAAATGACACATTCAAACACAAAAACGATCCATGAAATGTCACCGTCATTGTGTATTGTCTACCAAGTATTGAGATCTTTGCATTCACATCAAGCTTAACATTTGTCATGATGAAGTATAAATTATTTAGATACTCTAAGTTAAACACATACTATAAATGTCTGGTATAATTCAATAAAATTGTTTGAGTGAAATGTAATGCAAAGGAAATTTCAACTAAATTGATATTAATCAACCTTTTACTATAGCCAAGTTAAAATTACCTATTTTCTTTGTTACTTTCACTTAACTAGGTTAAGTAAAGTTTACTTAATTCCATATTCCAAGTAAATTTTAACTTAAAGATTTCTAATTAAAGCTACTGATAAATATGTTTAGGTTTTTACTTGGCAAATCTTTGTAAATTTACTAGCATTTTCTGAGTGGAAAAAGTTGCCTAGCTTTTTTTCAAGTAAATCCTACTCCAAATTTTTTTCAGTGTTGCAAGTGAAAGGTAAGATGCCGTTTTAATACATATACATTATTGAACTATTCTTCTCCGGCTCATTTCTGTTCTTTGTTCATGGAAAAACACATCAGTACTGTAACAGTAACATTGACGTTTTAAAATTTGAATTTTTTGTTCTAGTTAAAATCTATACAAAAAGCAAAGCATGTAATAGTTTTACTTGAAACATGCAGTGGCCCTGACATTTTTGGATACTTAAGTCATGCTTGAAAATGTCTGAATTTCATAGGATTAGAAACAAAATATCAAACCAAGTAGCATCTGCAAACAAATGATGCTACAGCTTTTCTCAGAACCAGCTTCATTTTTCTGAGCCACTTTTTCAATTATTTTTAATCCGCTGTTTCATGGTTCTGTTTCATGGATGTGTTTCTCAAATTCATTTAAATTCTCTATAACTGAATAATGTTGGTAACCTACACACCCATTGACTTCCATTGTATGGACAGAAAAAAAACTTGACATTTCTCAATATGTCTTATTTTATGTTACACAGAAGAAAGAAATTGTACAGGTTTGGAACGGTATGAGGATAAGTACAGTACATAATGATTGAATTTTCATTTTTAGGTCAACTCTCCCTTTAACATGTGAATTTGTTCCACAAAATGTACCAACCAGCAACATTTTGTCTTTCTTTTTAACAATCTATCTATTTCTTCATGTTTCGAATCCTCCTAGCCAACATTTATTTTTATTTATTGAAAAGCGTGTTATATATATATATTAAATATAGATTTATTTATAAAAAGATATAAATATGCATTTTGTTTTGATATTTTGAATTGATATATAATGTAAAGACATGTAAATATTTTAAATTGTGTCTCAAGTTTCCAAATACTTTTGGGGGCCACAATTGCTGTACTGTGACTCATTAAAAAATCACCTTGATATTTGGTTTGTTTTACGGGATTCAGAAGTGTGATGAAGCTAGATTGAGAGATTGAGACTTACTAAGACACGTACGGGATGACATTCTGATACTGAAAATACAACTATTAACAGGAACCTTGGGTTTGCTTTAAGAAACACTCGATCCAGATGTTTTTGGTATGAGAGACAATGAGAAGAAAAAAATTCTCCAGATTATTTTGAAAGTGAACTATACATAAAGTAAATTGCTTTTTTTGTTTTTGTTTAATACTACAATCAGTAAGATACCTTTAAATGCATGTGATTTTCTAATCTGTAATATTCTCTGATCATCCTCAAACTTTCAATGTTACTGTAACTAATGAAATGGTAGTTACTGTATCTTTAATGGGAAGAGCTATTGAGATGTTAATTTCATTTTTGTTGAATTAGAATTTGCAATCCAATCTGCAATGTCATTTTTGTATTTTAAATAACATTTTATCAATCGATATCTTGTGATTGTCTGCAGTGGAAGATGATGGCATACTTGAGTCACACACAATAGCAGGAGAAACATTGAGATGTGTGTTTGGGCAAAATATCATAAACATTACAGAACATGTTCTATAAGTGCACCAAACTGTAAGTGTCATGGGGGGACATACTGTAAGACGTATGCACTTGCCATCATATACTCATGCTTTTCTTCACCTAATTTTTCCCCATTAAAATGCTTTTTATTTTAATCTGTGCACAAGCAAGCAGTTTCAGTGCATTTTGTTAGTTTCTCATTGTCCGCAGTAAGGGCAAGTATTGCCTGCTGGTAGCAGATACACCAAACCTTGGTATATTTGTTTGGTCAGATTTTTCTTTGCATTGTAGGTGGAGGATTGACTTACAGCATCATTGCAGCTGTATTTGTTTTGTGATTTGGTTAGTTCAATATTAAACATCTCCTGTTTCTTTGCTTGTGTATCAATATTACAGTGGATAGACACCATCATGATCAAAACACAAGACGAAAAAGAGGAGGGAATACTGCCACTCCGCAGGAGTTGTTCAACCCACTGACACCGAATCAGCAAAGTGAAATAACATCAGAATTTGTCATTTTACCGAAAATGGCTACGACACGTGCACAAGAGAACCCTGGAGCAACAGTGCAAATGGATCAGGAAAGTAGACGAGAGTGAATCCACCGAGCAAGAGAGATCCTCCACAGATATACAGTCACAGGTACAATAAAGAGAAAGCACATCACAATCAGTCTCATCACTACCAGGAGATACAACACAAACACCAGAGAGATCTAGAGACAGAATGCCCAGAAAGTACAAATACAAACTGCCAGATTGTTTAATTATTAGACAAAGTAGGAGATATACAATTACTGGTCTATTAGGGTTAAGCAAAGGGGCGTCATGCAAGCCAAAATTCTGGGGGGGGCACAATCTGAGGCAATTGTTTTCTGACGGTTAGACTAGGCTAGCTATCGATAACGTTACACTGACACAACTTAAGTTAATGCTCAGAATTCGCAGCTAATATCAAATCCATAACTTTTTGATCAAGTTAAAATTTCCAGGTCAACCACAAATAATCCCACTACCTTTTAATATCATCCGATAACTAATTCAATGCCGATTTGTTGCTTTGCCCACTTACCACTTCAAGACCATCTGTAAAACATTGCCAACTCAATGTGCGAGACGAGTGAGTTGCTTGAACATACACAGCAAAGATTCTAGAGCGCTGATTTGATGTACACAGACACCATATTAGGAGAAAGGGGCAGGCTGATGCTGACCGATTTATTACACATCCAGAAGAATCAGGCATGTGATTGGCTAAGGACAAAAAAGCAGGAAAATATACCGATTTTGTTGTTTTATTAACATTAAATAGATAGTTCTCCCAAAAATTTTAATTGTCATCATTTACTCTCTCAAGTTGTTTTAAACCTGAATAAGTTTCTTTCTTCTGTTGAAGTTATTTGGAAGAATGTGGGTAACCAAACAGTTGATGTACCCCAGTGATTTCCATAGTATATTTTTCGCTATGGAAGTCAATGGGGACCAGCAACTGTCTGGTTACTCACATTCTTCAAAATATCTTCTTTTGTGTTCAGCACAAGAAATAAATTAATATAGGTTTGGAACAACATTACAGTGAATAAATAATGACAGAATTTTTATTTTTGGGTGAACTATCCCTTTAAGGACAAGCGGCTGCATGTTTATTATTAGGGCTACTGTCTCTTTAAGATCTGTACGCGACGCGTCTAACATACACACATTTGACAAGCAGATTTCCCTCAAGTTTTTCGGTTTGCTTTCAGTTTAGACATAACCAACTTTCCTTATGTATTTGTGTGTAACCTTGTGTGTATTTGAGAGTATTAGCGAAATAAGACTCGAAAGATAACTTAGTCCAGTAACCACGTGCTGTTAGACAGGCTGTTTTAGACGAGGCTGACTCCAGCTCCTTTTTCGCCAGCTCCTTATTCGTCGAACTATTCGTTCCACCTTAAAAAATTTGGATGGTTGTTAACCCCTCCCCCTCGGTGCTTTTGGCCGTATTCCTTAAAGAAACAGTTTTACGGGAATTATGAGCCTGTGAATCGGGCAGTATTTTTCATTTAACATTGAAAATATATACTCCTGTAAAAATTATCTTGTCTGCCTCTATAAATGGTGTTAGCTACGTGGTAAATTCAACCAGAGTATTTATTTTGTATTTAAGTTCCATTTCTTACTAAATATTTTTTTAAAAATATGGAGTAAAGTGATATTATGTTTGCAACTGAGATTTAATGTTATGTAATTTCTGTTGTTTATTAGAAGTTATCCATTACTCCAGTCTAACACACACACACACACACACACACACACACACACACACACACACACACACACACACACACACACACACACACACACACACACGCACACACACACACACACACACACAAACACACACACACACACACACATACACACACACACACACACACATATATATATATACATATATATATATACATAAATATATACACACACACACACGAATTCTTGAATTACAACCTTTTCTGATGTGTTATTGTTGAAATATGGTTCCCAGAATATGCCCCACCATTGTAACTTTTTGTGCCGACATAGCATACTGGAGGTGTCATTACTTTAGTATTTCACAAGTTCTAAAAAAAAGGGGGAATGTAGAGGTACAGATAAATTCATTCTTAAACGAAATCTTGCATTACAACATTTTCTGATGTGTTATTGTTGAAATATCGAACCCAGAACATGCCACTCCATGCAACTTTATGTGCCGACAAAGCATAATAGAGGTATCATTACTTTAGTATTTCACAAGTTCTCAAAAAAACGAAAACGTAGAGGTATAGATAAATTAATTCTTAAACGAATTCTTGCATTACAACATTTTCTGATGTGTTATGGTTGAAATATGGTACCCAGAACATGTCCCACCATTGAAACTTTATGTGCCGACAGCTTACTGGAGGTTTCATTACTTTAGTATTTCACAAGTTCTCAAAAAAGGGGAACATAGAGGTATAGATAGATTCATTCTTAAACAAAATCTTGCATTACAACATTTTCTGATGTGTTATGGTTGAAATATGGTACCCAGAACATGTTCCACCATTGAAACTTTATCTGCCGACAAAGCATACTGGAGGTGTCATTACTTTACTATTTCACAAGTTCTCAAAAAAGGGGAACGTAGAGGTATAGATAGATTAATTCTTAAACGAAATCTTGCATTACAACATTTTCTGTTGTGTTATGGTTGAAATATGATCCCCAGAACATGTCCCACCATTGAAACTTTATGTGCCAACAAAGCATGCTGGAGGTGTCATTACTTTAGTATTTCACAAGTTCTCAAAAAAAGGGGAATGTAGAGGTATAGATAGATTAATTCTTAAACGAAATCTTGCATTACAACATTTTCTGTTGTGTTATGGTTGAAATATGGTACCCAGAACATGTCCCACCATTGAAACTTTATGTGCCGACAGAGCATACTGGAGGTTTCATTACTTTAGTATTTCACAAGTTCTCAAAAAAGGGGAACATAGAGGTATAGATAGATTCATTCTTAAACGAAATCTTGCATTACAACATTTTCTGTGTTATGGTTGAAATAGGGTACCCAAAACATGCCCCACCATTGCAACTTTATGTGCTGACAAAGCATACTGGAGGTGTCATTACTTTAGTATTTCACAAGTTCTTAAAAAACTTTTTCGTTTTTTTGAGAACTTGTGAAATAATAAAGAAATGACTAATCCAGTATGCTCTGTCGGTACATAAAGTTGCAATGGTGGGGCATGTTCTCTGTACCATATTTCAACAATAAATCATGAGAAAATTTTGTAATGCAATATTTCGTTTAAGAATGAATTTATCTATACCTCTACATTCCCGTTTTTAGATTTAATGTTATGTAACTAAGATTTAATGTCATGTAATTTCTATTCTTAATTAGAGTTATCCATTACTCCAGTCTAACACACATATACATATTATATATGTGTGTGTGTGTGTTAGACTGGAGTAATGGATAACTTCTAATAAAGAACAGAAATTACATAACATTAAATCTCAGTTGCAAACATAATATCACTTTACTCCATATTTAAAAAAAAAAATATTTAGTAAGAAATGGAACTTAAATACAAAATAAATACTCTGGTTGAATTTACCACGTAGCTAACACCATTTATAGAGGCAGACAAGATAATTTTTACAGGAGTATATATTTTCACTGTTAAATGAACAATACTGCCCTATCACAGGCTCATAATTCTCGTAAAACTGTTTCTTTAAGGAATACGGCCGAAAGCACCGAGGGGGAGGGGTTAACAACCATACAAAATTTTTAAGGTGGAACGAATAGTTTGACGAATAAGGAGCTGGCATAAAAGGAGCTGGAGTCAGCCTCGTCTGCAATTGCACGTTGGGTGTTCGCGCTCAGTAAAGCGCATGTTAGAGCAGCGCATCTGCAGTGAATGACATGTTTAACCGGCAAGGCTTTAAAGCACATGCAAATAATTAACTTTTGTGAACTCACTGAACTGATGTGTCCCGTTCCTCTGCGTTAACATTTGATATGAGTAGGCCTATTTATCGCGTTGTACACTAATGCTGTTGAGACGGAGGCGCCAGAACTGCAGCTGATAGATTGCACGATATACATATTTCTACAAAAGCAGTGAGCAGCTTGCTTGGAGCAAGGATCATAGCGCAACTATATCGATATATGCGATATGGTCTAATTCCATATCACATTTAAAAATATTTTTTATATCGATATATGGGCCAGCCCTACTGATGGCCTAACGGCGATGTTTTTGTCAACTGACAACGATATCACTGTAAATGAAAACATAAAAGGGTATATATGAAGAGCATTTATTTTAAAGGCTTATTTGCATATTTTCTGTTCATTTAACATTGCTTGTCTCATTTACATTTTATTTTCATTCCACACATTCTTTTAATTTCATATTGCTTTTCTTTTACTGTTTTTCTTTACATGTCACATAAGTTTTCTTTACTCTTTTAGTGAGTTATTGTTCTAATTTGTTGCTGACTTTGCATTCTTTAACCTGTTAGGCTGCAACCCCACTTTTGAAAAATCCTCAGAAATGGCATACCCAAACTGAAACAGATAGCCTACAGTTCAATTCAATTCAATTCAAATTTATTTGTATAGCGCTTTTCACAATACACATTGTCTCAAAGCAGCTTTACAGAAAGTGCATTTCGGAAATGTACATATAAAAATACAGTTAGTTAATCAAGTAGTAATTTATGGCATAACATATCGCCGGCTTTGAGTCGTCTCTTCACAGGCGTCGAGTCGTCTCTTCACAGGCGTTGGGGCATCTGAAGTCTCCGTGAGAGGCTGGATACAAACTGGAGCTGACGAACGCTATTTACCTCGGGACTAGCGTCCCGAGATAACAGCAGAAAGGCAGATGGGAAATAATTAGCATAGCTGATGTTCATAATGTTAATGCATTCGAACTGATTCAGCAGTAGTATTAAAGGTTAAGCATTAAGTGAATGCTTGGTTAAAGAAATGCGTCTTTAATCTAGTTTTAAACTGGGACAGCGAGTCTGAGTCTCGAACAATATCAGGAAGGCTATTCCAGAGTTTAGGAGCTAAATGTGAGAACGCCCTCCCTCCTTAAGTGGACTTAGATATCATAGGAATGACCAGAAGCCTCGAATTTAGTGATCTTAAAGAGCGCAATGGATTGTAGGGCGATAGAAGGTCTGTTAAATACACAGGAGCTAAACCATTTAGGGCTTTATAGGTCAGTAGGAATACTTTGTAATTGATACGTAACTTAATAGGTAACCAGTGTACAGATGATAAAATAGGTGTTATATGATCATATTTTCTTGATCTAGTAAGAACTCTAGCGGCTGCATTTTGCACTAACTGTAGCTTGTTTATTGAGGATGCAGGACAACCAGCTAATTAAGCATTACAGTAATCTAGTCTCGAGGTCATGAATGCATGAACTAGCTTTTCTGCATCAGAAACAGATAGCATGTTACGTAGCTTAGCAATGTTTCTATGGTGGAAAAAGGCTGTTCTTGTAATATATGAAATATGATTTTCGAAAGTCAAGTTGCGGTCTAGTATAACACCCAGGTCTTTTACTGTAGTGGATAAAGTAATAGGACATCCTTCTAAATTAAAGTTGTATTGTAAGGGATTTTGTGGGTAGTTTTTTGGACCAATAAGTAGTACCCCGTTTTATCTGAATTTAATAGCAGGAAATTACACGTCATCCAGCATTTTATATCATTTAGACACTCTGTCAATTTAGATAAGTTAGTGTTTTCATCTGGTTGTGATGAGATATATAGTTGAGTGTCATCAGCATAACAGTGGAAATTAACTCCATGTTTTCTTATAATATTACCAAGTGGCAGCATGTATATTGAGAATAGCAGAGGGCCTAACACCGATCCTTGCGGCACTCCATAGTCTACTGACGTTATCTTTGATTTTTCCCCATTTAAACAGACAAAATGGTAACGGTCTGATAAGTACGATCTAAACCAGCTTAATGCCTGTCCCTGAACCCCAGTGTAGTTTTGTAGTCGATCCAAGAGTATTTTATGATCTATAGTGTCGAACGCAGCGCTAAGATCGAGTAGAACTAGTATTGAGATACAGCCTTGGTCAGAAGCTAAAAGTAAATCATTTGTAATTTTAACTAGCGCAGTTTCTGTGCTATGATGCGGTCTGAATCCCGACTGGAATTTTTCATAGATATCATTTTCTTGCAAGAAAGAGCACAATTGAGCGGACACAACCTTTTCTAGTATTTTAGACATAAATGGAAGATTTGAGATGGGTCTGTAATTTGCTAAGTTATTTGGATCTAATTGCGGTTTCTTAATGAGAGGTTTTATTACTGCCAGCTTGAATATTTTTGGAACATGACCTAAAAATAAAGATGAGTTAATAATATTAAGAAGAGGCTTGTGTAGAATGTAAATATAGAATTAATTATTGTCATAATGAAAAAATAGTTATTAATAGCTACAAAGTTTTGTAAAGTTATTAGAAATTTATTTTGTACGAAACATCTTCAAAGTTTCTGAGAATACAATAGTGGTCAAATACTGAAACTTGAGTGTTATATCTTAATGATGTATAGTTTGTCAAGGTAATAACATTAAATCTGATACTAACTTTGAACTATTTAAACAAACAAAAAAACGCTTCAGTGCGTCGGCGCACTGGCAACGGTTAACAGGTTTTAAGATGCTAAAGTCGCAGTTACAAAACGCGTGACTGTCCCCTACCCTGCTCCTCTTCAGAAAAGTAAATTCGCTGTCCCATTGATCGCGGTATTTACATGAGCGTTTTGGTTTTGTGGCAGGAGTGCCTTCCGTCTCTGTCGCAGCGTCCACCATCCGTCTCCGATTTTATTTCTTTTTTCCCCCGCGTTGTCACTCATCATCTGACCTCACACACTAACCTCGAGACAACTGCCACCTACAGTACCCACAGTACCTGTAGTAGGCTACTGCAGTTGGCAGTTATCGCGTGGCTAGTGACAGAGCTCAGATTGGGATTGTTTGTTTTTTTAATCCGCCCGGGCCATTATTATTTTTTAATAGCGCAGGTTAAAATACGGGAGATTTACGGGAAAATACTAATACGGGAGGACGGCGGGAAAGAAGGGGTTAAATATGGGACTTTCCCGGCCAAAACGGGATACTTGACAGGTATGCTCTGAATGGTAAGCTCGAACGATGTAAAAACGGCGAAAGCAGAACTAAACACACTGCTCGAGGTTGGTGCAGTCAGTGGAATGGGCTCTTTAAATTTTCGCGCTGATGTGATAGTGCACGTCACGTGACAATACAAACATGGCGCATGTAGTACGTACGGACTCCATTCATACTACACGTATTCATACTATAAAGAACGTACTTTTTTATCGGTCGAGAAGTACGTTCTAATTTAAATGTAGTATATACTCACATAGTACGCGATTTCGGACGCAGCTCATGTTTCTGCTCTGGCTATAAGGTTAGACGGACGTTCAAAAAAACCTCAAAACAGTCAATAATAACAGCACATTTTTCCCAAAATGTTTCCTGAATTGCATTGGCATGTTTTTTTGAAATTGATCTCTTTCTGGCCATATGATAAGTGGCTTCATGCGAATAAACATGACAATAAATCATCAGAAATATTGCTGACTTGTGCGCGTCTCAAGCGCCCTCTTTACGTTCGTCCTAATGCCTATTAGTTGTCCGTGGATTTGCCTATATTTGGCGAAAATGGAAACGTCTTTAGACATGGAAAATCGATTTTACAATCGATTCAATGAACACTTATGTCTCAAATCGAACAGGATTTTTTTCACAAAAGTGACACCCCTAAAACTTAACCGGTCTCTGATTTGTAGGTTGCATTGACACCTAGCGGTGTTTGCACGTAAAACAGTAAAATTCATACCTACGTAATCACCATGACCAAAATGTTACTTTTTTTTATTTTCTCATTGAATCTTGAAAAAAATATATAGACCTACCTACCGACCTTTTTTTTTTTGCTGCTTGTTCCAGGAAGCAACTGAACTTTTGCTGGGACACAGAGAAACTGTGAGTGTCTGTGACCAAAACCACTTGTTGTGTGGACATTCAAACATATAAATGGAAGAACAAAATTGTGCCGGGCTTCTGTACTGGACAAGCCGGGTTGAATGGGCTGATCTCATTTGTTGTTGTTATCGATCCCGTAGATTTGTCTGGAGAAGACTTCACCTGCCCAGTTGGAGCCAAAAGTGTTGTCGCTAGAGCACTTGATAAATGGAATCGAGATTGCTCTCAATTACCAGAATCTGTTGAAGTTGGATCAGGCTCCGCGAAGGCCGGACTTGTTCCACTGGCAACTGGTCACTGGGATGTGGTACGATTAACAATGAGTTATCTGTCGTTCCACCATGGAGCATGGACTATTGGGTTCTTCCTAAAGGAATCACCAACTAGGCACAGGTTCTATGAATGTTGCTTGGATCTAGTCGTTGTTACCGTATATATGTTAATCATATTACACCGAGGGGGAGGGGTTAACAACCATTCAAAATTTTTAAGGTGGAACGAATAGTTTGACGAATAAGGAGCTGGCGAAAAAGGAGCTGGAGTCAGCCTCGTCTTTTACGGTGCATGTGCGCGTCGAGTGTTCGCGCTCAGTAAAGCGCATGTTAGAACAGCGCATCTGCAGTGAATGACATGTTTAACCGGCAAGGCTTTAAAGCACATGCAAATAATTAACTTTTGTGAACTCACTGAACTGATGTGTCCCGTTCCTCTGCGTTAACATTTGATATGAGTAGGCCTATTTGTCGCGTTGTACACTAATGCTGTTGAGACGGAGGCGCCAGAACTGCAACTGATAGAATGCACGATATACACATTTCTACAAAAGCAGTGAGCAGCTTGCTTGGAGCAAGGATCATAGCGCAAATTTTAACTATATCGATATATGCGATATGGTCTAATTCCATATCACATTTAAAAATATTTTTTATATCGATATATCGGCCAGCCCTACTGATGGCCTAACGGCGATGTTTTTGTCAACTGACAACGATACCACTGTAGCGCGAGAACGACTGAGGTACGAAATTGAGCAAGTGAACAAGCTGAACGCAAATACGTCCTTGTTGATACTTGGAAAGGAATGAAATAATCTGTACGCACGTCAGCCTGTTATGTCCTCATATCCTCTCCTTTTCACTCCAGCAGACGACCCCCAGCACGTGCCACCTCACTTTGAATGTGCATGACGCCACTGGTTAAGCATGTTAATAGAACAATCTTAAAATCCTTGTGTAGTTAATTGACCGTACTTGATGGACGTGTCATGTTGGAGTCTGGAATCAATCACATTTTTGTGAAATCACAAAAATCACACCCTCCCTCCAAAAACAAACATCAAAAAGAAATTTCTATTGATCAACAAATGTGAATAACCACTGTAAAGCTCTAATTCCTTGGCTGAGGAGTCACACTATTACTCTTGTAGTGGAAGATTTTAATATGGAATTAAATGTACCACCAAATACACTCAGACATACGCACATACCTAGAAGCCCCCCCTCCCGGGTGAAAAAAGTTAAAAAGGTCGAAAAAGTGCTTGTATATTTAGCACCTGAGGAATGGCCGAAACTGAATAAAGAGCAGAAACAAGCCCTCAGGAATATACAAAAGAAAAATGCAGAGGCGAAAATAGATCGGACTCGCTCAGTGAAAGTCAACAAAACAGCTAGAGAGAATAATGAATAGGGAAGTATAACCACAGGAAAAGCGACAATTGCAAAGATTTGGAGGCCTATAACCAGATGGTGTGTGGATGGGTGAGGGAGACGCATACCAAGTTATCAATGACCGTTGTGTTGTGAAGGCCAAAGTAAGTAATGCAACCTAATTCTTTAATAAACCTAACCTTAACTGTATGATATCATTGCGATATCAAGGTGTAGCCAAGTGACTCTGAATCGTTTTTTTTTTTTAATTTCAAAGACCCCCAGTTTGCTATCTACACAGTACACTATCTGAGTTAGTTTCATAGTATTTTATTCTATCATATACAGTATATGCACATGTACAATCTGACACCCCCCAAAAAAACACTATTAAATCAAAAAAGACTAGGCTGAAGCTATCAAGCATAACAATAGTGATCTATTGTCCATGTGCAAAGATGTTAAAATTTCAGTATCAGAGGAACAAGCAAAGGCAGTTGAGGCCGCTACAAGGAATCAAGCTTCCTCTAAACTGTGGTTTCGATTTCGTGCTGGTCGAATTACAGCATCTAAAATGAAAACTGCATGTTGCACTGATCCAAAACAACCATCACAAAGCTTCATCAAAAGTGTGTGCTATCTTGATTCATACAGATTCACATTAAAAAGCCACTTCCTGGGGATGTAATCATGAGAATGTACATAAGGAATCTCATGAAAATGTGAAAGTACACGACACAGGTTTCTTCATAAATCCAAGTGTGCCATCCTTGGGTGCTTCTCCCAATGGCTTCGTTTCTTGTGATTGTTGTGGTGTCTGTGTAATTGAAGTGAATTGATTTCCATTACACGAGAGTAGGTGTTACAACTTCATGCTGATTTGTACTCGGCTTTCGCCAAGATAATCACCAACTAAGACGTAGCTTTACAGTAACCTATGCTCCTCC
This sequence comes from Siphateles boraxobius, assembly GCF_051911475.1. Lineage (NCBI taxonomy): Eukaryota > Metazoa > Chordata > Actinopteri > Cypriniformes > Leuciscidae > Siphateles > Siphateles boraxobius. Next base: position 27,470,496 of record NW_027508876.1, read on the forward strand.
ATCCATTTACGCTTCTTTCCATCTGGTGACGTGAATCTCCTTCTGTCTGGTGTTAATAGCTGCAGTCTATTGCGCGTCAGCACACACAAAGGCTGCAACCAAAGTGCGGTCCCCCCATAACAACCCTCTGGATTGAGCGGAGTAGGGAACATCTCTAGGGTCTTCAAGTGGGCACCTTCCGTCCTCAGTGTTTCGTCGACTAGCCCACGACACCTCAAGAGGGCTCGACAGTGACTCTGGCGTCCCAGAGTCACACCCCTCCGTCCCCCACTCAACTCAGCCCAGCTTACTGACCTCTACTTCCCTCTTGCTGCTGAGACCTAACCACAATCTCTCCGCAACCCAACCATACGCGCCAACCCGTTTGACTAAGACTGTCGAGCCCCACTGGTGCGTTAATATGCAGTTTCAGTGGCAACGGTTCCATATGGCATACCACCTACCACAAAACACAATATCTGCCCAATCACCCGTGGTTGAAATGTCCATTCCGTGTGAAAAGTGACAAGTTAGAGAGTGTATCTTACTTGGAGAAAGACAGTGAAGGGAAACTGACACTTAACCGAAACCATCAGTATTTCTACCATGTGCAAACTCAACTAGGGGTGTGCAAACTGGAATCTGCCTGTTTTGTTGTTTGGACAGAAAAGGATTTGCATGTTGAGCAAATTTTATTTGATGAAGTGTTCTGGGGTATGATATGCCAGAAAAGCAAGAACATTTTCGACATAGCCATTATTCCAGAGTTAGTTGGCAAGTTTTACACAAGGCTTTCATCTACCATGGCCACTGTGTCCTCACAACCTGGAATATTTACCTCGGCTGAATCACATGGCTCTGATTCTGCTGCAAGTGCCAGTGATCAAGAAAAAACCTGGTGTTTCTGTGGCCAGGTTGAGTTTGGAAAGATAATTCTATGTGATAATGCAAAATGTCATATTAGGTGGTTTCACTACTCGTGCATTAATGTTAAGATTGCACCAAAGAGAAAATGGTATTTCCCACAGTGCCAAAAGCTTCCCCAGTCTCTGCCGAGAAAAGGAAAGAAACCTCCAAAGTAATAAAACAAAAAATACATTATGGACCTTTAGTAAATTTCAGCCTTTTTTAGTTGGCTGCTGTGAAGTTTTGCATTTCAGGCACTTTGTTCTCGGGGAAGAGAAGGAAACCGTAACCTATCAAAAGAGTCTTTCGTCTCCGGCAATACGAGAATGGGAAAGAGTACCTGACCCTGGCGCATAACCCAGAGACAAAAAACCACAAGGATCCCACCGCATCGGATAGGGAAAATGTACGAGGATTTATGTTTGCGAGCCCCGGCGACCCACTTTGTCACATGGACAGCTTTAAAAAATATCTGTCAAAGTTTCCAAAAAATGACGGAGCGTTCTATTTGCATCGGAGACGCATCCCTCTGTGCAAACTCGAGAGCACCGAAATGTGGTTCACCAGGGAGCCCGATGGGGCTCAACTACCTTGGCAATTGGGACTCTTTCATTTCTTTGTCTCTCTCTTTTAATAATTAATTTAAATAAATGTGATAATTCATTCAAATAAAAGCAATCCGATGGCTCTACTTTATTTAAAGCGGACAGAGTGCTAGAACTAACGAGCCGTAACTTCAGAAAATAACCGTCATTTTTACACGTCTGTTAAAAAATTACACTGTAAACATCAGTTACAGCTTTAACTTATTTTTAACTTGGCATATAAGCGGGATAATCCACGGCTAGCCATCCATTAAAGGATTTTAATGCACGACGTAGAGGCAACCACCCTCCGCTTCGCGTCGGGTGGTTCTTCGCCTCTACGTCGTGTATTAAAATCCTTTAATGCATGGCTAGCCGTGGATTATCCCTTACTTAATTAATTTAGAATTGTGCACCTTTTTTGAAAATGTGACATGTTCTTTAAATATTTTTGACATTGATTTCAAGTTGGTGAGATTTTTGTAAAGCTATTCTGGCAAAAAAAAGTTATACTCAAGTTACATACAAAATTGTGTTTACCATAGCACAACAGACAAGTCCAATCTTATCTATGGTACAATACCCATCACTATCTTTGCACATCAAGAAATCAATTGGCAATATTCCCCCCAAAATAGTATATTTTTGGCGCACACAACCAATCACACGCTCAACATGAATCCTGACGTGGGCAATTTTCCTTGTGGTTTCTAAGTCAACAGGAGCTAACTGTGACTTTCCACGAGTGAAGGCTGGAATTTGTACATGAGCCATTCTACAACCTAAAGTGGCCTGAATATTAAAGCCACGGTCAGCAAGAACTAGATCACCAGGAAGTATGTTGTCCAAAAAGCCACAGTTTTCAGTTATATATTTGTCACTTACTCTTCCTCCCCATGCATTTGAAATGTAGGAGACTGTGCCCTGGGGTTTAATACCAATCAAGAATTTAACTGTGTTATGGTGCTTGTAGGAAGACCATAGCTGCGTCCGAAATCGAATACTTCCCTACTATATATCATTATATACTATTCCAAATCATAGAATTCGAAAAACAGTAGGCGAAAAGTACCCGGATGACCTACTACTTCCGCCGAGATTCTGAAGTGCGCATACGATGGACACTTCAATATCCCATGATGCCACGGGAGAGGAGTTGTCGTCGTTATATTTCTTGAAAATGTCGGAAAACGGAGACGCGGCTGTTATGAAGTGTAAGTACTTTATAAAGCACTTTTTGTTTCTTTGTGGTTAAATTGTATTTGTTTAACATCATATAAGTAAACGATTGACTTGTTAAAAGTTTAAATAATGTAAATTGAGGGTACAATTTTGTGAATTGGCTGCAAAATGACAATTTTATCATTATTATTATTACCGAACAGAACGAGCTAATCCCTGTCACTGGCAAAACAGCATAGCTAACACTGTTTTCTTTAAACAACGACGTTCGTTGTTTCGCATTTTAATGAGATAGTTACAAAACATTATTTTTTTTATTTTACAAAGATTTTATTTCTCCTTTACCAGTGTTGATATTATGTAATATTTGTTGGTTACATAGCAAGCTACTGTTAACAAGTGTTACATCAACTTGTCCATTAATCTTGTAACATTAATAATATAGAATGAGCATGGTTTATCACTAATGTTAAATTCTGTGTTGATTTTGCAGGGGGCTGATGAACACGCCTGTGTTCTTACAGACTGGAGACTGGCTAATGAAAGAGAGGAGAGGAAAGAATGAGGGCGACGAGAGCATGAGGACAGAGAAAAAGAGAGAGAAAGGGAGACAAAAGAGAGAGAGGAAAGATCCCTTCTTTTAGAAATGTTTGCTAAAAAAATATTAATAAAGAAAACAAATGTTACAAACACTTTCCCATTTATTTCTTGTTAGTAAGTAAACATGATTTATTACAAAACACTTAATTCCCAGGGATTTACAGTGGCTAGATTGTCAGTTGTAAAGTGTTTAATATGTGGCATTGAGTAATTAATATTTTTAAAGTGTGTTTCGTGTTTACTTATTTTGTGGCAGATTCCAGATGTTTTTTTGAACAAGTAAATTGCATGTATATCTGAAAAACGTTGTCTAAATTAGTGCTGCACTGTAGAGACACACACACACTCCGGACACTTTAAAATGTATTTGCTTTATTTGTGTGCGAGCAGCTGAACGACGACTCCTCTGAATTGTAAGCTCGAACGATGTGAAAACGGCGAAAGCAGAACTAAACACTGCTCGAGGTTGGTGCAGTCAGTGGAATGGGCTCTTTAAATTTTCGCGCTGATGTGATAGTGCACGTCACGTGACAAAACAAACATGACGCTTGTAGTACGTCCGGACTCCATTCATACTACCCGTATTCATACTATAAAGAACGTACTTTTTTATCGGTCGAGAAGTACGTTCTAATTTAAATGTAGTATATACTCACATAGTACGCGATTTCGAACGCAGCTCATGTTTCTGCTCTGGCTATAAGGTTAGACGGACGTTCAAAAAAAACTCAAAACAGTCAATAATAACAGCACATTTTTTTCCCAAAATGTTTCCTGAATTGCATTGGCATGTTTTTTTGCAATTGATCTCTTTCTGGCCATATGATAAGTGGCTTCATGCGAATAAACATGACAATAAATCATCAGAAATATTGCTGACTTGTGCGCGTCTCAAGCGCCCTCTTTACGTTCGTCCTAATGCCTGTTAGTTGTCCGTGAATTTGCCTATATTTGGCGAAAATGGAAACGTCTTTAGACATGGAAAATCGATTTTACAATCGATTCAATGAACACTTATGTCTCAAAAATCGAAAAGGATTTTTTTCACAAAAGTGACACCCCTAAAACTTAACCGGTCTCTGATTTGTAGGTTGCATTGACACCTAGCGGTGTTTGCAAGTAAAACAGTAAAATTCATACCTACGTAATCACCATGACCAAAATGTTACTTTTTTTTATTTTCACATTGAATCTAGAAAAAAATATATAGACCTACCTACCGACCTTTTTTTTTTTTTTTTTTGCTGTTGAGTTCCAGGAAGCAACAGAACTTTTGCTGGGACACAGAGAAACTGTGACCAAAACCACTTGTTGTGTGGACATTCAAACATATAAATTAGCGTTTCTCAACGGGGGCGGTACCGCCCCCTTGGGGGCGTTTGGACAGTGTCGGGGGGCGTTGGGAACGAGGCAGCTGAGAGGGGGGCGCTCAGGCACAAATGGGGGGCGTTATGTCTGACTGTGCTGTGGCACTATATACTCACTGTTATTATCACAACTTTTTTAAGCCTCTGACAACACATACAATGTTAATTTGAATGCATGGGCGTTTTAGGTACAGCATTGATTTCCACGCTGCTGCTCAAATCCATTCCACCTTCATTCGGAGTCCCACCAGGCCAGACGATCCAATACGCACGTGCAGTCCCAAGCGCGAGTCTCAGGTTCCTATGAGAATATTAATATAAAATATCATATCGTAGAACATGTAGCCTACCGGTATATGAAATAGTAGACTAGGCGTCATTTAGCCTACAGGGCGGTTTTGAAACACTTTTAAAACATCTCGCGGCACGGATGTACCAATACAAATAAAACATATCCAGTTAACTAGCAGCATTCGTTTCATTCGTTTGTTAAATAAGAGACGATCTAGCGCTGAAATGTGTTGTCTTCACTCGGACGCGCACTTCAGTCCGTTACGGAAAGTGAAAGTCTCCCTAAAAGATGTAAGAAATAAAAAAGCGAAACGGATGTATACTATTTTTGAATCCCTTTCTTTTTGGAATTTTTTGTAATGTTTCGCCTTATAGTTTTTTTTTTCTTTCTGTCTATTGTTTCTTTGATGCTATTATGAATGTAATAGATATAATATGTGATCCTCCGTATGTGTATGTTATATATTGTTCTTGTTATGCAATAAAAAAAAAGAGAAAAAAAAAAGAAAGTGAATCAGGACATCATCACATCTTTGTATACATTTTTATTTATTTACATCAGTAAGCTAACGTTACAAGACATTGTCTTTCAAAACATTACCTGCGCAAAAGAAAAAAAAAAGAATGAATGAGTCATTCGCACTTTTGAAAATGCCCTTCCGAATGCGTCTCTGTCCGACATAATTCCATAGCGTCCATGTTTTAATGTAAAATAAAATTATGTCTGTGTTAATTAATTAATATTTAAATGTTGCTAGTAGCCCACTCAGACTTGTCCCGGCTAGTTACCGGCAAATTATCTCCATGGCAACGCTTAAAAACAAATGCCGCAGCCGGCAGAGTGGTAGAAAGAATGTGTCCAATCAAAATGTACACAAGCTTCGCGGTTTAAGATTAATGTGTCCAATCAAAATGCACACAATCACGTAAACTAAAACAATTTTGACATCAAAACACATTTAAACATCATGGCGGAAAACAAGAAGAAGTGCAGACAGTATAGTGTCGAGTATATTAAATATGGATTTATTCCCTCACCCACGAACATCCAGCTCCCTATGTGCCTGTGTAACGGAGGCCAGCTAGTAGTCGCTGTGCGAGTAAACCTCACTCCTCTGATCTCAAAACGCTCTCTAGCGACAGATGCTAGAGGCTGCAGTCTTTAGCCTCCTTGTTAGAGCGCCTGACTCTCATGCCGGATACCCGGGTTCGAGGCCCGCTCGGAGCGGGTCAAGTGGGACCTGGGTGGAGGGGTTACACCTGCTTTGCCAGCAGGTTTTTTCTAACGAGGCAATGAAACCGTCCCGTCTTAAGGAGCCCCTTACTAAAATTCACCCGGATAAGGCATCCAAGGATGCTGCGTTTTTCCAGAACATCAAGGAGCAGCTTTCGAAACAGTCCATCTCCAAGATGTTCGCTAGGAAGGTAAACCAGACAGACAGTGGGTTAGTGGCCTCCTATAACATCTCTCTTATGATAGCGAAGTCCGGGTTGTTTTTGTATGACCAGAAATTATATAGCTAGTATTTTCAGTTGTTTCCACTGTTGATAGGAAAATGCACGTGATCGTGCCTGCATACAGCAAGCGCCACACTCCGCACACACACTTGGATATGCGTAAACATCTTGTGTTTATTTGTGATAATCTTACTACTAACTACTAACTTGTATTGTGAGAGACATTTGAAGAATTGCTTTGTTGTTCTTCTTTTTTTTTTGGATAAAAGCGTCTTCTACATAGCCCAAATGTAATAATAATAATGGTAATAATGGTAATTATTATTATTTGCGTTTATAACTATAAATTAGTTAACTGAAGACATAATATGTTAACCGACGCCTCGGTTGAAAACATCTCAACTTTTCAGAATGCCGCAAGTGCACAGCAAGTCATAATGACAAAACCCATCTGATCAGCTTCGGCCTTTCCGTAACAACATCGAACGCTCGGCCGGACAGCTGATCATAGCTGTACAGGGCAGGTTTTTTTTTTCTCATCTCCATAAATATATCTACTAGTAAAGCTAATGCAAGGGCTAGAAATCAATCAATCCTTTGTATCAAATGCAATGAATCCTCGTCATCATGTCATGGAGAGCGCAGTTCATGCTTTCTTAGCAACAACAGACGGGAGCGCAAGCGCTTGTGGAAAGGAGAAAACGATGCGGCCCTTATGTACACTTATTAGGTGTACTTTAGTAATTCAGAATAAGACAAAAGCACGGTTTTGAAAATGGATATACTGACTCAATACATAAATGTTTCACAATTTAAATACTTAAAGTTACGGATTTCATAATAATAATAATGATAATTATAATTTTAAGAAGAAAATAAGGACGTCAATCATACACATTATTATTGTTTTTATTATTATTATTATAACAGAATGATAATCAGCATACATTCAATAAAGACATTTAGCCCTTTTTTGGTGGTGGTGGGGGGCGGTCAGGGTTCTGGATCTTGGAAAGGGGGCGCTGGGCCAAAAAAGGTTGAGAACCACTGATATAAATGGAAGAACAAAATTGTGCCGGTCTGTACTGGACAAGCCGGGGTGAATGGGCTGATCTCATATGTTGTTGTTATCGATCCGGTAGATTTGTCTGGAGAAGACTTCACCGGCCCAGTTGGAGCCAAAAGTGTTGTCGCTAGAGCACTTGATAAATGGAATCGAGATTGCTCTCAATTACCAGAATCTGTTGAAGTTGGATCAGGCTCCGCGAAGGCGGGACTTGTTCCACTGGCAACTGGTCAATGGGATGTGGTACGATAAACAATGAGTTATCTGTCGTTCCACCATGGATCATGGACAATTGGGTTCTTCCTGAAGGAATCACCAACTAGGCACAGGTTCTATGAATGTTGCTTGGATCTAGTCGTTGTTACCGTATATATGTTAATCATATTACACCGAGGGGGAGGTGTTAACAACCATTCAAAATTTTTAAGGTGGAACGAATAGGGGAATTATCACCCTACGTCATACCACGTCACGCAGGTTCCACTGCGCATGTCAGGAGCTAAAGACCGCCACCGGAAAAATGTCGTGTTGTGCAGTCGGATGCCAGAATCAGAAATCTGTAAACAGTAGTCTTAAATTTTACCGAATACCATCAACTCGCACTCCCTTTAATGCCAACCGCCGACGTCTTTGGTTACAAGCCATCAGAAGAGCCGACTGGAACGAGGACCAAATTAAAAATGCCTGACTCTGCGGTTCACACTTCATATCAGGTAAGTTACCATTACGCTAAATCATATAACGTTAACGTTACATCTCTCGATTTGGCTTACAACAACTAAATAACGGTAAATAATGAGTTGTACAACACAGAATAAATACAAGTTTCAGTCGAACTTGCTGACTAGCTAACTTACCTTCAATTTTGTTACATTGTCTTGCTGGTTAGCCTAAGCTAAACAATCTCTGTTACTTTAATCTCCTATTATCACTGTAAAGCCGCTTTGGGCCAATCTAACGTTGTTTTAACATTGTTAAAAGCGCTAACCTTATATGAAGATGACTTGACTAAGCTTGGTTGGTAATGTTAATTCTTGGCTAATAAGTTACGTTATTAACTTAGTAAACTCTATCGTACTGTCAATCACTAGAATGCACTATTTTTGTGTGAGCAGGAGAGGTATCCAGGGAATTCGATCGTCCCGACTTTGTCCCTTCTGTCTTTTCCTTCTCAACCCAGTGTGAAATGAACAAAGGCGATGCAAAACTTGAGAGGTAAATATTGTCACGTTTGCCTTTAGTTGCTAACTGGGATCACATTGCATGCATCAAAATGCAAAGAATGTATAGCAAATAATGTCACATCTTTTTTGTAAAGATAATTTGTTGGACCAGATTGTTTTTATGTCTAACAACCAACTAAACTGTTTTGGACTAAACTGTTTGCTTTCATCTCTGAGTATCAGATTTAAGAGGAAACGAAAAAGGGATGAACCCACCACCAGACCACCAGATGATGTACAGCAGTCCAAAGAAGTTACTGACAAGATTGCATCAGAATCAACAGGAGCTTGCCTGTCCTCAGATGACTGCAGAATGGAGCCTGTTGCTGGTCCTTGCAAGGGTAAGAACTTCTATTATCTTAACTAATGGCAGTCATTATTAGGATATATATATATATATATATATATATATATATATATATATATATATATATATATATATATATATATATATATATATATTATATATATATATATATATATATATATATCCTAATAATGACTGCCAATTTGGGACTGTGGCTTCTGAAATATAGATTAGATTGTAATTGATTTATAAAAAAAAATACACTGTCACTTGTTTTAGTTTAGCTTTTCTCTATTATTTGATAAGATGTTTTCAAACATTGCTAAACAGAATAATGTTCAACTCAATTTACAACACAGTACTGCTGTATTGAACATTATATAAACACATATATATACATATATATATATATATATATATATATATATATATATATATATATATATATATATATATATATTGTTTTAGCTAAACTAAAACAAGTGACAGTGTATTTTTTATAAATCAATTACAATCTAATCTATATTTCAGAAGCCACAGTCCCAAAGGTTCTCCATGATGATCTGAAACACAAGTACAGCCAACTTTCTACAGAGTGTGACAACTTGCGTTTGGTCATTAACAAACTGAAATCTGAGAATGAGGAACTAAAGGCAACACTCAGAAAAACACAATTTTCCTTTAGCTCTATCAAAAGCAAAGCAGTGCATGTTCTGTTTTTCACAGGTCTGACCACTGTCATTTGAGTGGTTGATTCACAAACTTAAAGACAGTGTAGAGGTTGTGCGTAGCTCTATGAACCTGGAGGATCATCTATTAGTCATCCTAATGAAACTAAGATTAGGGCTCAGCAACAAGGATATTGCTTTCAGATTTAATGTTACAGAATGTGACATCTCTAAAATTTTGAGAAGTTGGCTCCCTGCTATGTCTGTCGCTTTAAAGCCTCTCATCAAGTGGCCAAGCAAGCATGCAATATTAAAGAATATGCCAAAATGTTTTAAACCCAAATATAAACGTTGCAGGTGCATTATTGACTGTACAGAAATTTTTATCAACAGACCCACAAATTTAACCTCCAGAGCCCAGATGCACTCGACTTCTAAAAGCCACAACACTGTTAAATATTTGGTTGGCATGTCACCTGCAGGAGCCATTACTTTTCTGTCGGCAGGTTGGGGTGGGCGTGTTTCGGATAAACAAATTACAGCTGAGTCTGGATTTTATGACCTTCTAGAGCATAATGATGAGATACTAGCAGATCGTGGTTTTACCATTAGAGATGAGCTTGCCACACGTGGTGCCACCCTAAGGATTCCTCACTTTACCAAAGGAAAGAAGTAGCTCTCTGCTCAAGAAGTGGACATCTCAAAGAGTTTGTCTAATGTGAGAATACACATTGAAAAAGTAATAGGTAGATGGAAAATTTTCAAAATTCTGACAACTGTTATTCCACTCACACAGGTTGACCTCTTAGATTATATAGTGATTGTGTGTGGAGCATTAACAAACCTTTGTAAATGTATAGTCCCAAGAAGATAGCATGATTTAGATTCATTCTTTATGTAACTGTTTATTTTAATAAAAATAACTTATTGAACATTTAACTGTTTTAATGTAAAATACTCGTACTGTATTAAATCATTGGCTTCAAGGTACATTTCATTCTGAGTTGGTTTTTTTGCACTGTTCACAATACCAATCCACGAGCTTTCTTCTTACTCTGGCACATGTGTAGTGGAAATGGTTCTTGGACTTTGCACAGTCAATCATCATCCAAAAGTCTGGCCTTTGACAGTGTGAGCAGACTGCAGGTGCTTGCATCAGTGGATCCATGCTGCGCGTTAACAGCTCAGGCAAAATACTCCGTTTAAAGAACACCTCATCTTTAGGCAGGACTGCTTGCAGCATTTCTTCATCTCTGGTGATGCGGTTGATGGTAATATCTTGCTTTTTCCAAACCACAAAGTCGCAGTACTGGGCGTTGCATACAAACATGTGAAGCTGAATTTGATGGTAGTATTCATGATTCTTCTTTAGGTGAAGTGCTTTGTCTAAGCAGAACTGTGTGTCCTCACTACTTCCTGTCAGACCATCACGGTATTTGTATGGACACTTAATCTCTACAGTTGCTTTCCCACAGCAGGTACAGTTTGCCATTCCATCCGGCGATGCCCCAAGATGTGGTTTGTCCGGCCGCACAACAAGACCGCATAGCTCCAATTCAAAGTTGTGATGTTGTGCTTTCATTATTTCTGTGTATATACTTATGATAAACAAAGGACTAATCTAAATTAATCTAAATAAATTAAAATCTAATTAATACCTGCTTGTTATATGTACATGCCCTGATCTTTTCTACATTCAGATTGTGTCTACCTTTTACATTGTTCTTTCTACACTTTACTCTGACTGGCTGCAGTTGGGTGTCTGTCCTCTTAGCCTTTCTGAAGCTGATCTCACTCAGTCTGGCTGGTTTCACCTCTCTCTTGGATGTGTTAATCCACATATTTGTCCCTGATGTACAACACTTCTCCGTCTTGCCCATCCTGACCCACAGCTCAACTTTAAACATAAGTGCAGCTGCATGCCTGCAGCATGACCCTAACCTGCACAAAATTGAATAAGTGCTCTTAGCGCAACTGGATCAAACTCTGCTATTTTTTCCCTGATTGAACCTTACTCTGACAGTTTTGTCACCAAAGTGATTGGAGAAACTTTTCTCTGTGTTGTCTGAATTGCGAAAGGATAAAGCAGTTCCAATGGACTACAGTGATCTATTGTCCATGTGCAAAGATGTTGAAATTTCATTATCAGAGGAACAAGCAAAGGCAGTTGAGGCCGCTACAAGGAATCAAGCTTCCTCTAAACTGTGGTTTCGATTTCGTGCTGGTCGAATTACAGCATCTAAAATGAAAACTGCATGTTGCACTGATCCAAAACAACCATCACAAAGCTTCATCAAAAGTGTGTGCTATCCTGATTCATACAAATTCACATCAAAAGTCACTACCTGGGGATGTAATCATGAGAAATTTGCACGTGACATGTTTATAGATGTACATAAGGAATCTCATGAAAATGTGAAAGTACACGACACAGGTTTCTTCATAAATCCAAGTGTGCCATTCTTGGGTGCTTCTCCCAATGGCTTTGTTTCTTGTGATTGTTGTGGTGTCTGTGTAATTGAAGTGAATTGATTTCCATTACACAAGAGTAGTTTTACAACTTCATGCTGATTTGTACTCGGCTTTCGCCAAGATAATCACCAACTAAGACGTAGCTTTACATTAACCTATGCTTCTCCATCCATTTACGCTTCTTTCCATCTGGTGACGTGAATCTCCTTCTGTCTGGTGTTAATAGCTGCAGTGTATTGCGCGTCAGCACACACAACGGCTGCAACCACAGTGCGGTCCCCCCATAACAACCCTCTGGATTGAGCGGAGTAGGGAACATCTCTAGGGTCTTCAAGTGGGCACCTTCCGTCCTCAGTGTTTCGTCGACTAGCCCACGACACCTCAAGAGGGCTCGACAGTGACTCTGGCATCCCAGAGTCACCCCCCTCCGTCCCCCACTCAACTCAGCCCAGCTTACTGACCTCTACTTCCCTCTTGCTGCTGAGACCTAACCACAATCTCTCCGCAACCCAACCATACGCGCCAACCCGTTTGACTAAGGCTGTCGAGCCCCACTGGTGCGTTAATATGCAGTTTCAGTGGCAACGGTTCCGTATGGCATACCACCTACCACAAAACACAATATCTGCCCAACCACCCGTGGTTGAAATGTCCATTCTGTGTGAAAAGTGACAAGTTAGAGAGTGTATCTTACTTGGAGAAAGACAGTGAAGGGAAACTGACACTTAACCGAAACCACCAGTATTTCTACCATGTGCAAACTCAACTTGGGGTGTGCAAACTGGAATCTGCCTGTTTTGTTGTTTGGACAGAAAAGGATTTGCATGTTGAGCAAATTTTATTTGATGAAGAGTTCTGGGGTATAATATGCCAGAAAATCAAGAAAATTTTCGACATAGCCATTATTCCAGAGTTAGTTGGCAAGTTTTACACAAGGCTTTCATCTACCATGGCCACTGTGTCCTCACAACCTGGAATATTTGCCTCGGCTGAATCACATGGCTCTGATTGTGCTGCAAGTGCCAGTGACCAAGAAAAAACCTGGTGTTTCTGTGGCCAGGTCGAGTTTGGAAAGATAATTCTATGTGATAATGCAGAATGTCATATTAGGTGGTTTCACTACTCCTGCATTAATGTTAAGATTGCACCAAAGAGAAAATGGTATTTCCCACAGTGCCAAAAGCTTCCCCAGTCTCTGCCAAGAAAAGGAAAGAAACCTCCAAAGTAATAAAACAAAAAGTACATTATGGACCTTTAGTAAATTTCAGCCTTTTTTAGTTGGCTGCTGTGAAGTTTTGCATTTCAGGCACTTTGTTCTCGGGGAAGAGAAGGAAACCGTAACCTATCAAAAGAGTCTTTCGTTTATCCGGCAAGACGAGAATGGGAAAGAGTACCTGACCCTGGCGCATAACCCAGAGACAAAAAACCACAAGGATCCCACCGCATCGGATAGGGAAAATGTACGAGGATTTATGTTTGCGAGCCCCGGCGACCCACTTTGTCCCGTGGACAGCTTAAAAAATATCTGTCAAAGTTTCCAGAAAATGCCGGAGCGTTCTATTCTCGCTGAAATGTGGTTCACCAGGGAGGCCGATGGGGTTCAACTACCTTGGCAATTGGGACTCTTTCAGTTCTTTGTCTCTCTCTTTTAATAATTAATTTAAATAAATGTGATAATTCATTCAAATAAAAGCAATCCGATGGCTCTACTTTATTTAAAGCGGACAGAGTGCTACAACTAACGAGCCGTAACTTAAGAAAATAACCGTCATTTTTACACGTCTGTTAAAAAATTACACTGTAAACATCAGTTACAGCTTTAACTTATTTTTAACTTGGCAAATAACTGTGGTATAAGCGGGATAATCCACGGCTAGCCATCCATTAAAGGATTTTAATGCACGACGTACATCTTGCATTAAAATCCTTTAATGCATGGCTAGCCGTGGATTATCCCTTACTTAATTCATTTAGAATTGTGCACCTTTTTTGAAAATGTGACATGTTCTTTAAATATTTTTGACATTGATTTCAAGTTGGTGAGATTTTTTTAAAGCTATTCTGGCAAAAAAAAAGTTATACTCAAGTTACATACAAAATTGTGTTTACAGTTAGTGTATTGCACTATATTATAATGTATCATTTATAGCAGTGTATAGTTTATAAGTGTTATGATAAAAGTGTTTTTTTTCTTTAATAAATCTGTGTTCTGATGATAGTGATATGATGTGTGTTGTCATCCACAACAAAACAATAACAATGACTTAATGACTGTAAATTAACAATCATTTATAGATCATTTTAGGCTATATAGACAAGTCCAGACATGGATTAATTTATATTTTTATTGGCAAAGTGCATATAAAAATATACTTTAGTCAAAATCAACTACTGATGGACAAAAGTTCACCAGAGCACAACAGACAAGTCCAATCTTATCTATGGTACAATACCCATCACAATCTTTGCACATCAAGAAATCAATTGGCAATATTCCCCCCAAAATAGTATATTTCTGGCGCACACAACCAATCACACGCTCAACATGAATCCTGACGTGGGCAATTTTCCTTGTGGTTTCTAAGTCAACAGGAGCTAACTGTGACTTTCCACGAGTGAAGGCTGGAATTTGTACATGAGCCATTCTACAACCTAAAGTGGCCTGAATATTAAAGCCACGGTCAGCAAGAACTAGATCACCAGGAAGTATGTTGTCCAAAAAGCCACAGTCTTCAGTTATATATTTGTCACTTACTCTTCCTCCCCATGCATTTGAAATGTAGGAGACTGTGCCCTGGGGTGTAATACCAATCAAGAATTTAACTGTGTTATGGTGCTTGTAGGAAGACCATGTTTCTGCTCTGGCTATAAGGTTAGACGGACGTTCAAAAAAACCTCAAAACAGTCAATAATAAGCACTTTTTCCCAAAATGTTTCCTGAATTGCATTGGCATGTTTTTTTTTGCAATTGATCTCTTTCTGGCCATATGATAAGTGGCTTCATGCGAATAAACATGACAATAAATCATCAGAAATATTGCTGACTTGTGCGCGTCTCAAGCGCCCTCTTTACGTAGTCCTAATGCCTGTTAGTTGTCCGTGGATTTGCCTATATTTGGCGAAAATGGAAAAGTCTTTAGACATGGAAAATCGATTTTACAATCGATTCAATGAACACTTAGGTCTCAAAAATCGAACAGGATTTTTTTCACAAAAGTGACACCCCTAAAACTTAACCGGTTTGTTAAGGTGGCATTGACACCTAGCGGTGTTTGCACGTAAAACAGTAAAATCCATACCTACGTAATCACCATGACCAAAATTTTACTTTTTTTCATTTTCACATTGAATCTTGAAAAAAAATATATAGACCTACCTACCGACCTTTTTTTTCTTTGCGGTTACTGCAAACCAAAATATTTTTTAAGGATGGCCTGGGTTGGGTGTGTCACGGCCGGCTCGCAAGCCGCGACAAAGGAGACAACACGTTGGATATTGCTCAAAAGAATAACATTTATTAAAGTAAGAATAATTAAATGAGACGGAGACGAGACAAATGCAAACAAACAACGGACTCCAAGACACAAATGGCACGAGGATGGGAGAGCGCGCCCCACAGCTGAAGGGGACTGCTTTTAATTGCCGGCATCAGCTCCAACACAGGTGTAACTCCATCCTGCAAACCAAACAGAAAGAAAAACACACAACCCACAAATATGACCCATACTGGGTTCATAACAGGTGCAAACCTATTTCTAACAGTAATTAGCTATAGGAGAAATATAGCCTTAAGACCAATGGTGAATATGGAGGACCAACTCTACCATATTTAAAAATAAATACAGAAATAAATAAATGCTCAATAAATAAATAAGCATACAATGAATTGCCCCAAAAAATACAATAAACAAATAAATGTAGGTAGAAATCAAATTATACAGTGAGACATAAATGTATATATCTCTTTTAATTAGCTTCTTTATTTATTCACCTTTGTAATAATTACCTCATTTATTTATTGTCCGTTATAATCTTCAACTTTATTTATTAATTACTTATTTTTTTAAGTATTTATTTATGTGCATGTTATAATATTTTTGTCTGTTTTAGTCTTCCTTTGTATTTTTTTACCCTATTTATTTCTTCAATGCTATTTATTTCTGCCTGTCGTTTTTACATTTCTGTATGCATTTCTGCCTCATTATGCAAATGAGGAGGGGCTGTGTCTTAAGGGGTCAACTTCTGCCCATTGGTTGGTTAGCATTTTACTGCATCGGTCGAATCTACATGCCACCGGTCACAGTCACAACAAAGATGGCTACCTACGATGAAGTTGTCAGTGAGCTGAGGCATTTAGCAACTGTTTTTGAAAACAATGCTAACGTTTGTATTGATTTTATTATTTTTCGTTTGGACGCTCTGACAGAACGTGTGTTTCAGTTAGCGGCACACATGGACACAGATGTCGACAATGTAGTTTTTCAGAATCTGGAGGAAGCGGCCCATCTTCTTAACTCGGTCGCTAACGTTAATCACACACCTGGGATAGCTGGTCGCCCTGCTTATATGCTGCCTGTGGACGCCGTGGAAGGACTTTTACATGCGGGTTTGCCTGTGGGTGCCATTGCAAGGCTTTTTGGAGTCAGCGAAACAACAGTTTGTCGTCGGATGGCAGAGAATGAAATAAGGTGAGTGTACCATTACATGTGATGCCAATAGAACCAGTGTGTGTAACGTTACCAAATCACAAGAATGACACAGGAGAAAGACAAACCCTTCCTAGCTTGTGTTAATTTACAAAGTTATGGAACTAAACAAGAATGCATAGAAAGTAACGTTAAGTCGCACACACAGTGACTTCAGACTCCACTTTAGACTCTCCTCAAAAGACTTCAGACTCGACTCGGACTCGTAATCAATGTTTATTTTTAGGAAGCGTCTGATGAGCTTCCTCCGTTACCTATAACCTGCCTACGTAACACGTAGTATCTGCTGCGCGCGGCTGCACGTGAGTGAGAGTTGACAACAAACACCGGCAGCTGCTCCACCATTCATCATAAACTTTGGCTTTAAAACTTCAAACAACAAGACCCAAACAAAGAAACGCTGAACCGACGCAAAATAGGTTAGTAACCTGTCGTGAGTAAATATGTTTAGCTCAGCATTGGCCATCTGCCATCTGGAGTATGAAGTCTTTTGAGGAGAGTCTAAAGTGGAGTCTGAAGTCACTGTGTGTGCGACTTAGCGTTACTTTCTATGCATTCTTGTTTAGTTCCATAACTTTGTAAATTAACACAAGCTAGGAAGGGTTTGTCTTTCTCCTGTGTCATTCTTGTGATTTGGTAACGTTACACACACTGGTTCTATTGGCATCACATGTAATGGTACACTCACCTTATTTCATTCTCTGCCATCCGACGACAAACTGTTGTTTCGCTGACTCCAAAAAGCCTTGCAATGGCACCCACAGGCAAACCCGCATGTAAAAGTCCTTCCACGGCGTCCACAGGCAGCATATAAGCAGGGCGACCAGCTATCCCAGGTGTGTGATTAACGTTAGCGACCGAGTTAAGAAGATGGGCCGCTTCCTCCAGATTCTGAAAAACTACATAGTCGACATCTGTGTCCATGTGTGCCGCTAACTGAAACACACGTTCTGTCAGAGCGTCCAAACGAAAAATAATAAAATCAATACAAACGTTAGCATTGTTTTCAAAAACAGTTGCTAAATGCCTCAGCTCACTGACAACTTCATCGTAGGTAGCCATCTTTGTTGTGACTGTGACCGGTGGCATGTAGATTCGACCGATGCAGTAAAATGCTAACCAACCAATGGGCAGAAGTTGACCCCTTAAGACACAGCCCCTCCTCATTTGCATAATGAGGCAGAAATGCATACAGAAATGTAAAAACGACAGGCAGAAATAAATAGCATTGAAGAAATAAATAGGGTAAAAAAATACAAAGGAAGAATAAAACAGACAAAAATATTATAACATGCACATAAATAAATACTTAAAAAAATAAGTAATTAATAAATAAAGTTGAAGATTATAACGGACAATAAATAAATGAGGTAATTATTACAAAGGTGAATAAATAAAGAAGCTAATTAAAAGAGATATATACATTTATGTCTCACTGTATAATTTAATTTCTACCTACATTTATTTGTTTATTGTATTTTTTGGGGCAATTAATTGTATGCTTATTTATTTATTGAGCATTTATTTATTTCTGTATTTATTTTTAAATATGGTAGAGTTGGTCCTCCATAGGTGAAAAGATTGACAGTGCACTATTTTGTGATTTTAATAACCATGGTGGTTTCAAGGCGCCTGAAACCGCCAAGGTCATTTATTATTGTCTTATTGCTGGGTATTAACAACCACTCCCATTCCTGGGGATTGTGTGAAAAGTGTCAATGAATGTTATGCATTGTTTTGTTTTGAATTTAAATCTATTTTGTATTTGACATTATTGATTTGAGTTGGTTTGAAAGAAAAAGAAAAAAAGAGGGGGAAAAGGTGTGAGAAAAGAAAGTAGATCCATATATGTTGTGTTTATTTTTTTTATTTTTTTTCTCCCTCTCTTTCTCTTCTGTTATTCTTTTGGATTTTACTATTGATTTTGTGTTATCACATCAGGTACCAGAAACAAGGAAGCGGGCACATGAATATGGAGATCACAAATTCTGCAAATCATGTTTTAAATATAAATGTTATCCTGTAAGGATTTAGGCTTGGAGGCGGGGTTCTCATAGATATGACAACTTTTGCTCAGACTGTATAGTTAAGAACAGCTAAAATATATTTTTGGCTGAAATTAAAAATATAACTTACTGTAAAGGCGGGGCCAATTGGCTTGACCCAAGCAATAATCATTATATGACCTATGAATTAATCAGGTTAATTAATGAGAAAAAGTGGCGCATAGTTGAGTTCCAGGAAGCAACAGAACTTTTGCTGGGACACAGAGAAACTGTGACCAAAACCACTTGTTGTGTGGACATTCAAACATACAAATGGAAGAACTAAATTGTAGGGCTGCAACAACTAATCGATAAAATCGATTATAATCGATTATGAAAATCGTTGTCAACGAATGTCATTATCGATTAGTTGGTCTGCTTACGTCACGGGGAGCGTTTACGGGTACGCACACACACGCAAGGTCTCTCTCCCTCAGGCGCTCTGCCGAGCGCGCGCGCTACACGGTTTGGAGCAGTCTCTTCTGTCTCGCATGCGCGCTCTTGCTTGCGCGCTCTAGATTTCGGGAGTTTGAACTAATTCGCGGGCATCAGGGAGCCGCAATCAATATGCGGGAGACTCCCGGGACTTCCGGGATCTTGGGATGTCTGTATTTTGTCTCGAGCATCAGGTTGCGCAATCAGTTCGCTCGCAACGTAAGTGATGGATTAAAATAGCGCTACCGCAGAAATAGGTTAAATTAAAACGGTCTTTACAAAGCGAAGCACTAAATATAAAGGCAGTTAATAACAGCAGCAGTAAAATATTGTTTTTTAGTCACTGTACTCAGTGGTTTTCAGCGAATGCTTGTGCACTAATGCATAATTTCTCCTGTCCTTTACTCAAGCCTGTTAGCTTGCTGGGTAACGTTACCTCCATTCCGTTCTCTTTTTATAGCATTTGTCTACTAAGTTTTAATTGTTTTTCAAACGCGATCTACTGCGGCTCTACATTCACACAATTGTTTTCAGTCTTTCTATATTTATTTAATCAATTTATCCTTATATTATTCTTTTATATATTATATATAATATATATTATATTCTTTATCCTTATATTCCTTATATATAATTAATTTTAAATAAAAATTAAATGAATTATATATTTTAGATGTTTTTAGTTTGTTTTTAGTTCAGATATTCACATCTGAACAACATGTCTGTGTAAATTTGTTTTAACAAAAATTGTGTTAAAACATAATATGTTGGATATCATTTTTTTAACAATAATCATGCTTGTCAACTTGCCATCAGCAATTATCATTAAAAACAATGCAAATATTGATATTAGTAAAACTCAATGTGTGGCTTTTGCACTTTTTAAAGTACACTTTTACACATAAATACCCTGATTTACGGTTTTATTTAGTTATAATAAAAAAAAATCAAATTTAATTTCTATCCGATTAATTGAAAAAATAATCGTCCGATTAATCGATTATCAAAATAATCGTTAGTTGCAGCCCTACTAAATTGTGCCGGGCTTCTGTACTCGACAAGCCGGGGTGAATGGGCTGATCTCATATGTTGTTGTTATCGATCCCGTAGATTAGTCTGGAGTAGACTTCACCGGCCCAGTTGGAGCCAAAAGTGTTGTCGCTAGAGCACTTGATAAATGGAATCGAGATTGCTCTCAATTACCAGAATCTGTTGAAGTTGGATCAGGCTCCGCGAAGGGCGGACTTGTTCCACTGGCAACTGGTCAATGGGATGTGGTACGATAAACAATGAGTTATCTGTCGTTCCTCCATGGAGCATGGACAATTGGGTTCTTCCTAAAGGAATCACCAACTAGGCACAGGTTCTATGAATGTTGCTTGGATCTAGTCGTTGTTACCATATATATGTTAATCATATTAATCTTGATGAACTAGACAGACAGACAGACTTTTTTTATTGTCATTCAGAATACAACAAGTGTATACAGAACGAAATTTCGTTTGCATAGGCCACAGTTTCAATGCAGTGTAAATGTTCATCCCCAAAATTTGTACAAACAGATTATAATAAATATCTAAATAGCAAAGTGGAATAAATAATTTAGCTATCTAAATATCTATCTCAATATTTGACAGCAGTCAAATATAGGACCAGCAGTACTAAGTATTATTTATTAGTGTTCAACAGTCTGATGGCTTGGGGGACAAAGCAGTTATAAAAAAGGGAAGAGAGGTGCCGATGATTCTCTCTGCTGTCTTCACCACACTTCTTACATCCTTCCAGTCAGAGGCACTACAGCCTCCACACCACACTGAGATATAGCTGGTCAAGATGGTCTCTATGGTGCTTCTGTAAAATGTGGTGAGGATAGGCAGGGGCAGATGGGCTCTTCTCATCCTCCTTAAGAAGTACATCCGCCCCTGTGCCCTCTTCACCAGCGATGCAGTGTTTACAGACCAGGTAAGATTGTGAGTAATGAACACACCCAGAAACTTTATACTGCTAACCACCTCCACGTTTATGTTGTTGATGAGTAGTGGAGCATGGCTGGGCTGGTTCTTTCTGAAGTCGACAATGAGTTCTTTGGTCTTTTCGACGTTCAGGATCAGACTGCTATCTCTGCTCCCGCCCACCAACTGCTCCACCTCCTCTCTGTAGGCCAGTTCCTTGTCATCCTTTATTAGGCCTACCACCGTAGATCCGCAAATTTCACGATGTGATTTGTGCCTAGAGTGCTGATGGGAAATCGTGTATGTAATAAAGTCCCTTGTTGTGTGAGTGTGAAGGAAGGAGACCGGGGTCAGCTGGCTGAGACTCGTGGGTATTTTATTTAATAACTCAAAGCTCTGGCGCCACATGCGCACGTCGAACAGAAATCTCATTCACAGTTTTCAGGATACTCGATCAGGTTCGTCATAAAGACCTCTTTCCATTTCCCACGAGACCTCAGCCCTCCTCTCTCCTCGATCGCTGGTTCCAGTCTGCTTTATACGGTCTCCCCACGCCAATTACTGCAACGAGACACAGGTGTCAGTCATTTTGCACTTGACCTACTTACCGCCGCTCGTCTCTCCACTCTCTCTCTCGTCGCAGACCTCGCTGAACCACGCCTCCCCCGCCACATACCCCCACCGCCCGACTCAGGCCGGGGAGCCATCCGGCCTGCAGCCCCCCCCCCCCCCCATTCCTAGAGAGGAAATCAGCCACAGCCATCTGCACCCCCGGCCTGTGGATCACCTTGAACTTAAAAGGCTGTAAAGCTAGATACCAACGGGTGATCCGCGCGTTGGTGTCCTTCATGCGGTGGAGCCACTGCAGGGGCGCGTGGTCCGAACAGAGGGTGAACTCCCGCCCCAGGAGGTAATAGCGCAGGGTGAGGACCGCCCATCTGATGGCCAAACACTCCTTCTCTATGGTGCTGTACTTAGTCTCTCTCTTCGAAAGCTTACGACTAATGTACAGCACCGGGCGGTCCTCCCCCTCCACCTCCTGGGACAGGACAGCGCCCAGCCCCCTGTCCGACGCGTCAGTCTGCAACAGAAAAGGGAGAGAGAAATTAGGAGAGTGCAGGAGCGGGCCACCACACAGAGCAGCCTTAACCTGGGTAAAAGCCTGTTGGCACTGCTCCGTCCACTGGACCGTATCTGGTACCTCCTTTTTAGTGAGGTCAGTCAGCGGGCTGGTGAGGTCCGAATAGTCAGGAATAAACCTTCTGTAATATCCTGCCAGCCCCAGGAACTGCCTCACCTCCTTTTTGGTCTTAGGTCTAGGACAGGTTGCAATTGCTGCTGTCTTGTCAATTTGGGGACGCACCTGCCCATGACCCAAGTGGAAGCCCAGATACCTTACCTCCACCCTCCCAACTGCACACTTCTTCGGGTTGGCCGTTAACCCCGCCCGCCTCAGCGCCCCGAGGACGGCCCTCAAATGCTCCACATGCCGCTGCCAGTCATTACTGTAGATGATGATATCATCCAAGTACGCAGCGGCATATGGAGCATGAGGTCGCAGAATTCTGTCCATGAGCCGCTGAAACATGGCCGGGGCCCCGAACAACCCGAAAGGAAGTGTCACAAATTGGTGTAACCCGAACGGCGTGGTGAAGGCTGTTTTTTCTTTAGACATGGGAGACAAGGGGATCTGCCAATATCCTTTCGTTAAGTCCAGCGTCGAATAAAAACGAGCCGTGCCTAACCGATCAAGCAGCTCGTCAATCCGCGGCATTGGATAAGCGTCGAATTTCGACACTGCATTCACCCTGCGATAGTCCACACAAAACCGTACCGAGCCGTCCGTTTTAGGAACTAAAACTATCGGGCTTGCCCAGTCACTGTGGGACTCCTCAATTACTCCCATCTCCAGCATTGCCTCTAATTCCGTCTGAACCACTTTTTTCTTGTGTTCAGGCAATCTATATGGCCGGCCGCGAACCACCACTCCCGGCTCGGTCTCAATATGGTGCTGGATCAGATTAGTACGACCAGGCAGGGGTGAAAACACATCTGCAAATTCTTTTTGTAACCTTGTGATGTCAGCGAGCTGCGAGGGCGAGAGGTGATCTCCCCCCGGGGCCAGGGCGAGAGATTTCCCTTTTATGATCGCTTCTGGCCCGAGATCCTCCTCTCCACTCACTGCCATCGCAAGCAACACTGACTCCTCCTCACTCCATTTTTTAAGGAGGTTGAGGTGGTAAATTTGCCGTGAATCACCCCTGTCTGTCCGTACAACCTCATAATTGAGATCCCCTATCCGCTGTGTGACCTCAAAGGGTCCTTGCCACTTCGCTAACAATTTAGAGCTGGAGGTTGGTAGTAAAATGAGCACTTTATCTCCCGGTGCGAACTCTCGAAGCTTAGTTCCCCTGTTATACAGCCGGCTTTGTCTGTCCTGAGCCTGAAGCAAATTCTCCATAGAGAGCCGCCCCAGTGTATGGAGTTTTGCTCTCAGGTGCATGACATACTGAATTTCATTTTTGCTATCTGAGCGTCCGTCCTCCCAAGTTTCCTTTAGGACGTCTAACACCCCACGGGGCTGACGTCCAAAAAGAAGCTCGAAGGGGGAAAACCCCGTGGAGGCTTGCGGGACCTCTCGCACGGCGAATAAGAGGGGTTCTAGCCACCTGTCCCAATTTTTCGCGTCTTCTTGTACGAATTTACGAATCATTGTTTTCAACGTGCGATTAAATCGTTCGACCAGTCCGTCCGTTTGTGGGTGATAGACGCTGGTACGCACCGATTTAATGCCCAATAATTCATATAATTCGCTTAACGTGCGTGACATAAACGCGGTGCCTTGATCCGTGAGAATCTCTTTCGGGATTCCCACGCGGGAGATTAAACGAAACAGGGCGTCTGCCACACTCTTAGCTGATATAGTGCGCAGCGCCACTGCTTCGGGATATCGCGTTGCGTAGTCTACTATAACTAACGCAAAGCGATGTCCCCGTGCCGATCGTTCTAATGGCCCGATGAGGTCCATACCAATTCTCTCGAAGGGGACCTGCACAAGAGGTAGAGGGCGCAATGGCGCTTTTGGGGCGGCCGGTGGATTTACCAACTGACATTCCCGACACGACGCGCACCACCTGCGTACGTTCTCGTGAATGCCCGGCCAGAAGAATCGGGTCATTAAACGACTTAATGTTGCTGTCATCCCAAGATGCCCCGCCATCGGATTACAATGTGCCGTCTGGAAAAGCATTTCCCGACGGCCCCGTGGTACTAACAATTGGGTTATATCTTCTTTTGTCTGAGTGTCTTGGGTCACCCGATACAACCTGTCTTTAATAACGGCAAAATAAGGATAGGAGAGAGCGCGGTCAGGTTGGAGGATCTGCCCATCGATGGAACGGACCTGTTCAAACGCATGTTTGAGCGTCTCATCGTGGGACTGTTCCAGGGGAAAGTCATCGCGACTGGAGAGGTTTAACCTCGCCAAGCCGCTCGGTTCCTCTGAAACAGTTCCGCTGGGTCCAGGAACAGCCTCCCCAACCTGAGCGCTCGCCCCCCCTTCCCCGCCTTTTCTTTTCCCCAGAGGCATCCGTTGTTAAACATCCCAATAATTGTTTAAAAGCTGGCCAATTCATTCCCAAAATTAACGGATGCCGGAGGTGCGGGCTAACTGCAACCTCCACACAATGATTTTGTCCCCTGAATTTAATAGTGATGGCCTTTAAGGGGTACTCCACTATATCCCCGTGCACACACCTCACCTTAACCATGCGGCCCGTATCCAATGCCCCGGACTGTATCAGGCTTTGATGGATGGAGGTCTGGTTACAACCTGAATCCACCAAGGCCTGATAGGTACCCCCCTTAATACTCACAGGTATTTGGTATAACCCGGCTTGATCGGGGGCGGCCTGTGGAACGTCCGGGATCCGGACCAGTGTCCCAACCTCCATGACCGGGCAGCGGTCCACGAAATGGCCCGGATCCCCGCAACGCCAACAGGCCGGCCCAGGCTTCCCCGCCGCTCTAGTGGCAGGAAGCGGGTCAAGGAATTGGCGTGGGGAGAGCGCAGGAACCGCGTCGAGCCCTTCAGGGTGTCCCGGCCCCCCTCCCCTGACGAATCCTCGCGACCCGGCTGGGCCCTCGGCTCCAGCCTTCCAGCGGGGAGGTGGCCTCGGAGGTCCATTGGAGCGGGTCCTGGGGAATGGAACGGGTTTAGGGGAATGGAGAGAGAGAGAGACAGGGGGAGAGAGAGAGACAGATGGCAGGGGTTCGCTGACCCCGGAGCACGCCGCCAGTTGATCCTCCGCCAGTTGGATGGCCAGATCCAGCGACGCCGGCCGGTGGCACTGGACCCACTGGGCAGTCCTCTTCGGCAACCTGGAGATGAACTGTTCCAGCACCACCTGGTCGATGATGGCCTCGGCGTCGCTTCCTCCGGCCAGGAGCCATTTGCGGCACGAGTCCCGGAGCTGCTGCGCCAAGACAAAGGGTCGGCCTGCTTCCGTCAGTTCCAGCGAACGGAAGCGTTGACGATGTTGCTCGGGGTTGAGGCCGACCCTTTGGAGAATGGCTCTTTTCAAATCGACGTATACCAGGAGGTTCTGGACGGGCAGTTGTTGAGCGGCCTTCTGGGCTTCCCCCGACAGCAGCGGAATGAGCCGAACCGGCCAGCTGGTTACTGGCCACTCACATGCCTCGGCCGTTTTCTCGAACAGGTCCAAGAAGGCCTCGGGATCATCAGAGGTTCCCATCTTCGTCAGAGACATGTGAGCGGCTGGGTTGGAGCTGGGGGAAGCCCGCTCCATCCGAACCTCCCGGTCCAGCAAGCTCCGGAACAGCTCGCGGTCCGCCTGCTGGGCTTGCATCAGGGCTTGGAACCGACCTTCCTGATCCGCCCGCAAGTCCAGCAGGGCTTGGTGGTTCTCTTGATGCAGTCCCGCGAGCGATGTAATTATGTCCGCAAATGGCGTCCCCGATGTTGCTGACGGAGTTTGCATCCTGGCGGCGGCGTCCTCCTTCCTTCCCGGGTTTCGGCACCAGTGTAATAAAGTCCCTTGTTGTGTGAGTGTGAAGGAAGGAGACCGGGGTCAGCTGGCTGAGACTCGTGGGTATTTTATTTAATAACTCAAAGCTCTGGCGCCACATGCGCACGTCGAACAGAAATCTCATTCACAGTTTTCAGGATACTCGATCAGGTTCGTCATAAAGACCTCTTTCCATTTCCCACGAGACCTCAGCCCTCCTCTCTCCTCGATCGCTGGTTCCAGTCTGCTTTATACGGTCTCCCCACGCCAATTACTGCAACGAGACACAGGTGTCAGTCATTTTGCACTTGACCTACTTACCGCCGCTCGTCTGTCCACTCTCTCTCTCGTCGCAGACCTCGCTGAACCACGCCTCCCCCGCCACAGTGTATTTAGACGTCCAAGAGGGGGTGTAGTGGAAGATTTTAATACGGAATTGAATGTACCTCCAAATACACTCAGACATACGAGACACAAAAGAATTGCCTAACTGCATCCATGCCGGTTTGCAAGTTGCAAGATAAGCATTAATGTCACAGGGACGGGTGTTCCTCTGTTCATCTGGAAAAAACACAAAGCAACCGAAACAGGAACAATGTACGTTGTCTTTTGGGGTATATATACCCCAGGAAAAGTGTATTAAAAGTGTGTTCATTTTTTGGTGTGCATCTCTAGAGAGAATTGGGTTTCTTTAGATCATTTTTTGCTCAATTCTGCCTGCGCTATTTTATAACCTGATGATCTCAAGTTGCTTGATTGAACTGCTTAAGAAATAAGTTGTACATCCGTTCTCCAGGACTGCCCTGGGAAGGGATTAGCTGAAGAATCATAATCTGTAACCTTTTATTATTTTGCTAAAAGTTTTTGATTATTGTGTAACCAAGTACATTTCTCTTTTGTATAAATACATTTTTATTTTATAAAGACAATTATTTTTCATCTTACTTCAGCTGTACAAAGAAAGTTCAGTAGCATAAAGAAACACATTTGTATATCTTCACTGACCAAGACAAAAAGGAATCCAGGAAGCTTTCATCGGATGGTAAGCATGAAAAATTCTTTGAGTAAATGATTGTTATTGTTGTATATGGTGTTAAGGGACTATGAAAACATTAAACCATGTCTGGATTTGTGATCGTAGAAACGACTAACAAGCGCGACTATATTGCTCAAAACTCGTGTTTGAATAGTCAGTAGCAAATTCTTAAAATATGAAAATATACTTACAGGCTGTGTCTGTGAGTCAGACTCACCAGACTGTACTTGCAAAGATGGAATTGCCTCACTTTTTTAGAATCAGCCTTTGTGCACAGCCGGCCTTGTAGCGTACTCTCCCAGGTTCTGGAAACAGTCCTCCGAAAAATTTGCAGCACACAGTCGAATATTTTAGTTGTACTGTTCTGGAACAGTAAATAAAGCTAAACCACTGTGTTCTAAGTGTGCCTTCTTTTGGAAAGCCAAACAAAGTAGTTTGGCTTTCAAAACGAAAACCACAGCGTCTCCACGACATGGCAGCGCTGGCTCAACAATAATACAGCGAGAATAAAAGTTACGCCTTATTTGTCACGAATAAACTTCGGAAGCAAGTGCAAGTTCACAGTTTATTGGCGGATCAATGCGAGCAAAAAAAACGGGCTTAATTTTAGATACATGAAAGATGGGGTGAATCCTCCTGTACACTGGAGGAAGATTAAGGCGGACTGTCACCGGACTAATGATCTTGGTGACAGAAAACGGGCCAATGAATTTAGGTGCGAGCTTATTCGAAACGGAGCGGAGAGCAATGTCCTTGGTAGAAAGCCACCCTTTAGAACCGACGCCGTATACGGGAGGCCTCCGCCTGTGGCGATCGGCTTTGGCCTTGGTGCGCGCCCCCACCTGGAGTAGAGTCTCACGGGCTCTAGTCCAAGTGCGGTGACACCTCTGGACAAAGGCGTGGGCGGAGGGGACCGCGACTTCGGATTCCAGACTATTAAAAATAGGTGGCTGGTAACATACGCTAC
Organism: Siphateles boraxobius; assembly: GCF_051911475.1. Lineage (NCBI taxonomy): Eukaryota > Metazoa > Chordata > Actinopteri > Cypriniformes > Leuciscidae > Siphateles > Siphateles boraxobius. The sequence continues at coordinate 27,498,767 of NW_027508876.1, forward strand.
ACTCAAATGGTGATAGGCCCGTGGATGACACTGGCAACCTGTTGTGGGCGTACTCCACCATAGACAGTTGCTGACTCCAAGAGGAAGGATTCTTGAACACTAAACATCGCAACGTTCGCTCCAAATCCTGGTTGGCTCGCTCAGTCTGACCATTGCTCTGGGGATGGAACCCAGAGGACAGACTGACAGTCGCCCCCAGAAGTTTACAAAATTCTTGCCAAAATTTGGACACAAATTGGGGTCCCCTGTCAGAAACCACGTCTGTCGGGAGGCCATGAATCCGAAAGACGTGGTCAACGAAAATCAACGCTGTCTCCTTGGCTGAAGGTAATTTGGGCAAGGGAATGAAATGGGCAGCCTTCGAGAACCGGTCCAGCACGGTCAAAACTACCGTGTGGCCCTGGGAGGGTGGGAGGGCGGTGATAAAATCTAGTGCGATATGGGACCAGGGTCTCGAAGGTACAGACAGCGGTTGAAGTAACCCATCTGGAGGTCGATTGGAAGTTTTACCCGTGGCACACACTGAGCAGGCCAATACAAAATTGTGAACATCACGAGCCATGAGGGGCCACCAGAATCGCTGCTTGACTAAAAACATAGTACGATTAACTCCCGGATGACAAGCCACATTGGAACAGTGTCCTCACTGAATAACGCTGGACCGTAAACTCTCCGGCACGAACAAACGGTTCGGTTGGCAACAAGTCGAGGGCGTTACCCCTTCTAAGTCCTTCTTGACCTTCGATTCGACCTCCCATGTGAGTGTAGAGATAAATAGGCTCTCTGGTAAAATGCACTCGGGAGTAGACGGGCGATCGGAACGGTCAAAAATGCGCGATAAAGAATCGGGTTTGATGTTTTTAGAACCCGGGCGGTACGAGAGAGTAAAATCAAAACGTCCAAAAAAAAGAGCCCACCGAGCCTGCCTGGAATTAAGTCTTTTAGCTGTACGAATGTACTCCAAATTCTTGTGGTCGGTCCACACGATAAAAGGCACCCCCGACCCTTCTAACCAGTGGCGCCACTCCTCAAATGCTAGCTTGATCGCCAACAACTCTCTGTTGCCAATGTCATAATTGCTTTCGGCAGGGGTAAACGATGGGAAAAAAACGCGCAAGGGTGCATCTTGTCGTATGAAGGAGAGCGCTGGGATAACACTGCACCTACCCCCACCTCTGACACGTCGACCTCCACCACGAACTGACTTGATGGATCAGGGGTTATCAGGATGGGGGCTGAAACAAAGCAACCCTTCAGTTTGGCAAACGCAGCCATCGTCATTCTGGGGGAGGTCAAGGCGGTCAGAGGCGTGGCTAGTCGGCTGAAAATGCGAATAAAACGCCGGTAAAAATTGGCGAACCCAAGAAACCTCAGTAGGGCCTTACAGGAATCTGGACTTGGCCAAATTACCACAGCCTTAACTTTGTCAGGATCCATGCGCATTCCCTCAACCGGGATGATGTGTCCTAGGAAAGGAACAGACTGTGCATGAAACACGCATTTCTCCGCCTTGACAAAAAGCCCATTCTCTAGCAACCTCTGAAGCACTTGTCGGATGTGTTGCACGTGCTCCTGGAGAGACGATGAAAAAATCAATATATCATCCAGGTAGACATATATGAATTGATCGAACATGTCTTGCAAAATGTCATTGATAAGTGCTTGGAAGACCGCTGGGGAGTTGGAAAGGCCGAAAGGCATAACCAAATATTCAAAGTGCACCCTAGGGGTGTTAAAAGCGGTCTTCCACTCATCCCCCTCCCTGATGCGGACCAAATGATAAGCATTTCTTAAATCCTATTTCGTGAAGATAGATGCTCCTTGCAACCTCTCGAAGGCTGAAGACATCAGCGGCAAAGGATAAGTGTTCTTTACCGTGATGTTGTTCAACCCCCCGGTAATCAATACAAGGTCGCAATAATCCATCTTTCTTCCCCACAAAAAAGAATCCCGGCCCCGCTGGAGAAGAGGAAGGGCGGATGAATCCCGTTGCTAGAGAATCAGAAATGTATTTCTCCATGACCTCTCTCTCAGGAACAGAGAGTGAATATAATTTGCCCTTAGGCGGAGACGTACCTGGCAGTGACTCTATAGCACAGTCATAGGGACGATGTGGAGGAATCAGCCCGAGACCTACTGAACACCTCCTTCAGATCCCGATACTCCGTGGGTACGTTAGATAAATCCACTGTCTCCTCCTGCAATACATGAACAGAAACAGACGGACAGGCAGACACAAGACAGGACTTATGACAAAAACTACTCCACGCCGCTACTGATCTGAGCTGCCAGTCTATTTTGGGGTTGTGACGAGTGAGCCATGGGTGACCAAGAACGATGGGTGCAAGCGGAGTGTCCAGGATGTAAAAGGAGATGGTTTCGGAGTGGTTGCCTGACGTGATGAATGTGATGTCTTCAGTGACCAAAGATATAGTGGGGAGTTCTTGACCATTGAGGGCGTGTACTGCAATCTGATGGGTGAGGGGTTTGAGGGGAACTTGGTGGTTGAGTGCAAAGGTGTGATCCATGAAGTTACCTTCGGCGCCCGAGTCGAGAAGTGCGTGACAGTCGTGACAGTGGTTGGACCATCGGAGTCTACCCGGAAGGAGAGTTGATGTGAATGAGGTCTTCTCGGCGGAGATCCCACCCGATAGTAGCCTCATACTTACTATCGGGCTGGGCCTTTTAACAGGCAGTTATAGGCGAAGTGTCCCGTTTCTTCACAGTACATGCAAAGGCCCTGGGATCTCCGCCTTTCCTTCTCCCCCCGGGGAAGCCGGGCTCGACCCACCTGCATGGGCTCGGGATCGAAGACGGGGCTGACCGCGTCCCCACCTCTAGCGCGTTGACCCACGGATACCGCTGAAGAATGGTAATTGGGTACTCTCTGATCCACTCGAGACAGCCTGGCGTCCACTCTCAATGCTAGAGCGATTAAATCGTTGAGTCTGGGAGGTAAGTCCATGGCATAAATCTCCTTTTGGACGCGGTCAGCCAACCCATGCAGGAACATATCCCACTGCGCCTCCTCGTTCCATTGGGTCTCCGCCGCTAGAGTCCGAAACTCAATAGAGAAGTCCGATACGGATCGTTGTCCTTGCCGTAAATCTGCCAGCATTCTGGCTGCTTCTCTGCCCGCCAATGCCCGGTCAAAGACACGTTTCATTTCGGCGGAGAGCGCTTGGAAAGAGGTGCAGCAGTCGTCCTGGTTCTCCCACACCGCCGTTCCCCATAGCACCGCTCTCCCAGTCAATAGCATCAATACAAACGCCACCTTGGCTATTTCCTCACGGAAGGTTCTAGGTTGTAGAGAGAAATGCATGGAGCATCTAGTTAGAAAAGCTAGACAAAAATTGAGTTCACCTGAGTATGTCTCCGGAGCTGGTAAGCGGGGCTCTGACTGGGAGGGGTCCACTGGTGGTATTTGGGGAATCGGCGGTGGGACCGGCGCAGTGGGAATGCACAGCTGTTGGACTTGCTGGGTGAGCCCGGACACCTGCGTCACTAACGCCTGAACAGCGCAAGCTGTGTCGTTGATGTTTCTTTCTTGATTCGCCATTCGCTGTCTGCTGTGGTTGACGAAATCCTCCAAGCTTTCTGAAGTGCCACTCGCTGCTTCCATCTTGGGTCAGATCGTTCTGTCACGAATAAACTTCGGAAGCAAGTGCAAGTTCACAGTTTATTGAAAGATAATAGACTCAGTCCAAAGGGCAACAGGCAACAGATAATTTACTCACCCCCATGTCATCCAAGATGTCCATGTCTTTCTTTCTTCAGTCTAAAATAAATTATGGTTTTTGATGAAAACATTCTAGGATTTTTCTCCATATAATGGACTTCATGGGGTACCAAACGGTCCAAGGTCCAAATGACAGTTTCAGTGCAGCTTCAAATGGCTTTAAACGAAACCAGACGATGCATAAGAGTCTTATCTTGCGAAACGATCGGTCATTTAAAAAATAAATAAAAGTTTAAGTTTTATAAGCACAAATGCTCGCCTTGCTCTGTTCTGTGATGCACGTTCGTGATGCTGTTCGAACTCGTTCATCAAAATGAACAAATCTTTTTTCGAGTCATTTCGTTCGTTGAATGAACGAAATGACTCAAAAAAAGACTCGTTCAAAATTAACAAATCTTTTTTCGAGTCATTTCGTTCGTTGAATGAACGAAATGACTCGAAAAAAGATTCGTTCATTTTGATGAACGAGTTCGAACAGGAGAGTCACGAACGCGCATCACATAACAGAGCAAGGTGAGCATTTGTGCTTATAAAACTTAAACTTTTTTATTTATTTTTGAAATGACTGATCGTTTCGCAAGATAACACCCTTATGCATCGTCTGCTGTCGTTTAAAGCCATTTGAAGCTGCACTGAAACTGTCATTTGGACCTTTGACCGTTTGGTACCCCATGAAGTCCATTATATAAAGTTTTCAACCAGCAAAGATCACGTCTCGGATGAGCCTCATAGACTATAATATTGCCTCTGCGAAAGAATGCAAAACTCCTAGAATGTTTTCATCAAAAACCTTAATTTCTTTTCGACTGAAGAAAGAAAGACATGGACATATTGGATGAAATGGGGGTGAGTAAACTATCAGCAAAAGTTTTTTAAAAAGTGAACTAATCCTTTAACTTTTACCAGGCCCGTCGCCAAGGGGGGGCATTAGGGGGCCGTGCCCCCCCAGATGACACAACGTGCCCCCCTAATCATATGGTCATTGAGCAAACTATTGAGAGCAAAAAAACGTATCCACGTATTCCATAACGAAATGTCGTCAGCAGCATTTAGCACACAGCTGCACTAATCTATGTAACTTTAAATAACACATTGTCTTCAGAAATATGAAAATTAGTCGGGAGCGTGTAAGGCTCTGCGCAAGGCTTACCTTCCCCTGGCCAAGCGGGCTTGTCGAATTTTCTGATTAATTTGCCTGCTAAAAACAGCCTACTGTTTCCACGTAAAAAAAAGGTAATTTTTCTCAGAATTGCGTGATATAAAATCAAAATGGTACATTATAAAGTCAGAGTTGAGTGATATACAGTCACATTTGCGTGTTATAAAGTCAGAATTGGGAGAAAAACTCTGAATTGAGAGAAATCCATGTGAGAATCGTGAGATAAAAAGTCGCAATTATCTTTTACTTTTTTTTTATTCCGGGGCGAAAACAAGCTTCCATATACTTCTGATTGCTTTTAGAGGGAAAAGCTGTCCATAAATGCTGGTCTAGGATCAGTTTTCTCCGTAATAAAAGAATATTGGCTAAACTCCGGTGTTTTGAGCGGTGAGTGGATTAGTTTACGCGCGTGCAAATCCTCTCGTTATAATAAGCAGTTAGGCTATGTAAATAAGGCATTATTGTGTATCAGCTTTACTGATAGCCTAGGAACTTTGTGAGATCGCGATGAAGTTGTATAACCGCTTTTTAAAGATAATAAAATAGGCGCTCTTTGCGAGCTTTCTGCCATGTCAAATCCTGCATATATGTCACCGGGTCGGGGGAGGAGTGGACGCCAGATGACCGGCCGTCCCAGCCCCCGACTCACGTACCACCGCGAGGAGCCAACACCACAGAGGACACAGAGGCAAAGTAATGTAGAAAAACACAGAATCTTTATTGAATAAATTAAGTAAAAGCAACCTCAAGCCAACTGGAGGAAGGTGAGGTTTCAGCCGTATAACTGGTCCTTCTCAGGACTCTGGCAGGCAAGGAACAGGTAAGAATTATCAGCGGAACTGCTTCTCTCGGATTCACAGCAGAACTGTCTTTCTCTTCACAGGATTCGGGTGGACGGAGAGGAGTACGGAATCAGCACAGAGTTGGCTCTTTTCTCGGGGCACAGGCAGGCAGAGAACCGGTAAGAGTTATCAGCGAAACTGTTTCTCTCGGATTCACAGCAGAACTGTCTCTCTCTTCCCAGGATTCGGCTAGACGGAGAGGAGTACGGAATCAGCCACAAGACTGGCTCTCTTCTCGGGGCTCAGACAGGTAGAGGGCAGGTAAGAATTATCAGCAGAACTGTTTCTCTCGGATTCACAGCAGAACTGTCTCTCTTCACAGGATTCGGGTGGACAGAGGAATACGGAATCAGCCACAGGACTGGCTCTCCTCTCGGGGCTCAGACAGGTAGAGGACAGGTAAGAATTATCAGCAGAACTGTTTCTCTCGGATTCACAGCAGAACTGTCTCTCTTCACAGGATTCGGGTGGACGGAGAGGAATACGGAATCAGCCACAGGACTGGCTCTCCTCTCAGAGCTCAGACAGGTAGAGGACAGGTAAGAATTACCCGCAGAACTGTTTCTCTCGGATTCACAGCAGAACTGTCTTTCTCTTCACAGGGCTCAGACAGAGAGAAGATGAGGTTTCCACAGCAAAGCGAGTTCCATTCACAGGGCTCAGACAGAGGGAAGATGAGGATTCCACAGTGAAGCTGGTTCTACTCACAAGGCTCCGGCAGACAGAGAGAGAAGATGAGGATTCCACAGCAAAGCTAGCTCCATTCACAGGGCTCAGACAGAGAGAAGATGAGGATTCCACAGCAAAGCTAGTTCCATTCACAGGGCTCAGACAGAGAGAAGATGAGGATTCCACAGCAAAGCTAGTTCCATTCACAGGGCTCAGACAGAGAGAAGATGAGGTTTCCACAGCAAAGCTAGTTCCATTCACAGGGCTCAGACAGAGAGAAGATGAGGATTCCACAGTGAAGCTGGTTCTACTCACAAGGCTCCGGCAGACAGAGAGAGAAGATGAGGATTCCACAGCAAAGCTAGCTCCATTCACAGGGCTCAGACAGAGAGAAGATGAGGATTCCACAGCAAAGCTAGCTCCATTCACAGGGCTTAGACAGAGAGAAGATGAGGTTCCACAGCAAAGCTAGTTCCATTCACAGGGCTCAGACAGAGAGAAGATGAGGACTCCACAGCAAAGCTAGTTCCATTCACAGGGCTCAGACAGAGAGAAGATGAGGTTTCCACAGCAAAGCTAGTTCCATTCACAGGGCTCAGACAGAGGGAAGATGAGGATTCCCCAGTGAAGCTGGTTCTACTCACAAGGCTCCGGCAGACAGAGAGAGAGAAGATGAGGATTCCACAGCAAAGCTATCTCCATTCACAGGGCTCAGACAGAGAGAAGATGAGGTTTCCACAGCAAAGCTAGTTCCATTCACAGGGCTCGGACAGAGAGAAGATGAGGATTCCACAGCGAAGCTGGTTCTACTCACAAGGCTCCGGCAGACAGAGAGAGATGAGGATTCCACAGCAAAGCTAGCTCCATTCACAGGGCTCAGACAGAGAGATGATGAGGATTCCACAGCAAAGCTAGCTCCATTCACAGGGCTCAGACAGAGAGAAGATGAGGATTCCACAGCAAAGCTAGTTCCATTCACAGGGCTCAGACAGAGAGAAGATGAGGATTCCACAGCAAAGCTAGTTCCATTCACAGGGCTCAGACAGAGAGAAGATTAGGTTTCCACAGCAAAGCGAACACTTCACAATGCCCCGTAACGATTAAAGAGGAGAAAAGGAGAATTTCACCACTAGATGACTTCTTCCAACGGTCTCCATCCAACGAGTCGCGGACGATGTCTCCACAGCCAGGACCGCTTCCCCAATGTCACTGCATTACACCTCCACTCGTGCTCAACTGCAACTCGCACAAATCTGCACACGTTTTTACATTAATGAACAACACTGCAAAGTCTCGTCACTCACAAACTAGGGCGGAGACAGGGGGTCTGGTCCACTGCACCTCTCACAATCTCTTGGACTTTTTCCAATGGAGCGTGGGGCATTCAACTTCCTCCAAAAAGACAAAATTACACTTCATGCAGCCTCATCACATCCTCCAAACAGATTTCTCATATCACAGTCCTAACATCAACAGCACTTATCTTCTCATCACGTCCTCCACCAGATTTCTCATTTCTCACTCCAAACATCAACAGCACTTATCTCTTATCCGCCACAGTTCTCCTCTCCACATCTCCAGATTCACCCGAATATCTCCCGCCGCTATTCCTCTCTCCTTCCTCCCTTCGTTGAAGATGAAATGTCCTTTTATCCTTCCCAACTGACAACGCGTCCCAATCGTGATCGCAATCATCCTCTCCCGCACCTGTTTTGTATCAACTAATCATCCTCCGTCTCTGCTCGGAGTTTTCCGGAACTGGAGTCTTCCGGGTCCCACACCGGAAATCCCTCCCCTCGGAAACCCGGCCGTGATTAAAAGGTTCCGCCTGCCTTTGTCACCCCGGTGACATCTAGCCTAGTAAATGTTTTTAAAGGGGAAGCGCATATCCTCATGGTGTTGGTTCACCCTCCGCCAATGATCAGAAACTTAATATTTTGTGTTTTGGTGTTGTTTAAATATAGAATTTGGTCTATTTCAGTTATATTAGATTAAATAGGGGATGTTATTGTTTTTGTGACTTTCTGTTTTGTAGATAATAAAGAGTGTGCCCCCCCCATGAAAATGAAATGCCCCCCATTCTATATGTTCTGGCAACGGCCCTGACTTTTACAAACAATACCTCTTTGGGTTTGAGACTTTGAGCTTTGTAAATCTGCAGATCTTACACATGCACAAACAGCCATAACACTAATGAAAACGGAAAACAAGAAATCGCATTATATGACCCCTTTAAACAGAGGTGGAAAGAGTAATAAAATATTCTACTTAAGTAAAAGTACTACTACTTCAATGAAATTTTACTTAAGTACAAGTAAAATTACCGGTCTAAAAATCTACTCAAGTAAAAGTAAAAATTAGCTCATTTAAAATTTACTCACGTAAAAGTTACTGAGTTACTTTTTTAACTGCGGGGTGGGGTGGGGGGCTCGCCCGTGTAGGGTTGTAATGATATGAGATTTCCACAGTATGATAACGTCTCAGAAAATATCACGGTTTACAGTATTAATCAATTATTAAATAAATAAACGGTATTATTAAATTATGGTTATTATTATTATCATCAGTTAAAATGACAGTTAAATTAAAGAAAACAGTTTTTGGGGGGTTGAACCAATGCTTTTATTATAACAAACTTGAAACCATTTGTTTGTTTTGTTTATTAAAATTTCAATATAACGAATCAATTAAATTCAATAATTGATAATGAATTAGATTAACAACTTATTTTTAACATTAATAATTTAGTAAAATGTTTAAGAATAATATAGTCCTATGAAATGTATTTATTCAGAAAATTAATGTTTCTTTTTATGATTTAATCCAAATATATTATCAAAAACGGTGGTAATCAAATGAAAATTTTAATTTGTGTCCTTTTATTTTTTGGGGAAGAGCTGCAAAAAAAGATTTACTAAATTAAACATTGGACAAAAAATATATTCCTTAAATAATGTTTAAATAAATTGTATTATTATTGTTGTTGTTGTTGTTATTATTATTATTTTTATTTTGAGGAGTATGTTCTATTGTATGCCTACAATAGTAATACTTTTCTGTCATAATTTCTCCTAGTTAAACCAAACTTTTATTTCGACGGGTTGTTGTGAAGACCTGTTTCAAAGTGTATTTGACAATGGGTTTTCTCAAATAAAATGGTGAAAATGGTCAATAGGCGTTCTCTCAGAGCAGCTCTGGAAATGTTCATGTATTCATGTCCTCAAATTGTTTGTGAGACGCTGAAAACAGCATGTACAGTACTTGAGTAGCCTATGTAGTAACTTAGACCAAGCGGAGCAGCTCATTCACACCGATTCACACAGAAACGCAGTACAAGCAGGTTATAGCAGTATTTTTGCGCTTAAATATTCACAGACCATGTCGCGATTGGAATTATTGCACGGTTCTACTTTCAATGTATTCATCCATCCATCATTTTGCGTGTTTTACGTGACATCTTCTGCGTTATGTAAATTCCATTTTCATGACTGGATTCCGGGATTCCCTCTGCATCACGTAAATCATTCGCCTTTAGTTATAATCGGGACATACCTAAATCTAAAGGGCACATTTTAAATCATATTGATAATGAAGATTTTTTTATAACTATTATTATTAAATATAAAAGTAGAGTAAAATAGATGCATTTTCCTAGAACCATGCCTACAGGTCTCAATCATTTGTACACAAAAAAATTCATATTTACAGTCTGTGAACGTCGACGTGTCTTTCAAATATTGACTAATTTTTTGGATGAATCTCCACGCGCGATCTCCGTTCTTCGCGTGCGCGTCACGTCACAATCACCTACCGAACTCGCGTGAGTCCTCCCACCGCCCACGCGTGACATCTGAAAGAAAGAAAAAAATTATTAAATAAATAAACGAGCAAGGTGCAGTTCCACCATGAGCCGTGAGTGTGTGTGTGCGCGTGAATGTGTGTGTGCGTGTGTGTGTCGTCTGTCTGAAACATGAACCGCTTGCATTAGACATCAGGAGGGCGATTTAAAACGGCGCAAAAATCACCACCAACATCATCATCATTCTTCTCGTCCACTGGGAAAACCTGTTCGCACGCGCCAGGGAGCAGCAAGATCAAATTAGGGTGGTGAAATTATTTAGTGCAAGCAGCCTATGAAGGGGAGGATGGTGTAACATACACTATAATAGAGTGTGTGTTGTTTCCATTAGTGTTAATGATCTTATTTACTACTCTCTTAATTATCAGCACTAAAAACATTCGAGGAAAACTGGAGCATACATGTCGTGATCTGAGAAAAGCATCGGGTTATGCTTATGGATTAACATATGATCTGAACTCAACCCAGGTGAAGTGAGTATGCTGTTTAGTATAGATGTCTACACTGTGTCTGTAGTGTACTAAATATCTGTATATTGTGCTTGATGTTGCATGCAATTTTCTGTTATGGGATTAAATAAACTCAATTTCTGTCTATTTATCATATGTTTCCACTAGTGTTTAATGGTTTCAGGGTGTTTTATAGGTGAGCATTACTTTCACAACATTCAACAAGTATTGTTTTGTGCTGCTTTAATGTTGGTGCGTTCATGGTACGTGAATGCATTGATGCTGAAACCGGCCACACCAGCATTGATGTGGAATAGCATTAACAGCATTTGTGTGGGATATCATGGCACACGGGCAGGTGTGTGAAATGAGATGCGGGACACACTACATGCATGTCCACATGTTTTGCACAGTCTATTTGAGCGTATGTCCTCACATAACCAGATTTATGAGGATTTAAAGGTGGAATAGGATTGCTCGGGATCATTTTCACCTATTGGCCCGAGTGCAAGGCAGAACCGTGGATAACCAGTGTCATGTCTTTTCTGCAGGGATGAGTAATCAGGGAGAGACTGAGAGAGAGAAACGGACAAAAGAGCAGAGCTTGTGTGAACTCGTGAAATAAAAGCATGGAAGAGGGCAGAAATGGGATGCATCAGGATACATGATACATGCTTTATATCCTTATTCCTCCAAGTTAAATAGGCATTTGCTCTTAAATAAAATCACACACCGAGCTAATGGAATCAGATCTATTGGAACGTCTGCTACTTTTATTAATGCAGTTCTACTTATGACTTTTGAGTGAAATACAGTTTTAGAATTACACTTGATTGAATTAAAGTAAGTTGTGATTAATATAGCTTAAGTATTTCAATATTATTCCCAATTCTCTCCCACTTTTATCTGTTCTTCTGTAAATAAGCAGTCAAAAAATAGTTAGGCTTTTGTGTTTTAGTCTGTTTGGACAATCATAAGTGAGATTGTATTGATATAATGCTCAGTCATTTATTTTTATTTTTTTGAAAGAAGTCTCTTCTGCTCACAGGGACTTAATTTTTCTGGATCAAAAATACAACAATAACAGTAATATTGTGAATCTATTTTAACATGTAATTTATTCCTGTGATCAAAGCTGAATTTTCAGCATCATTACTCCAGTCTTCAGTGTCACATGATCCTTCAGAAATTTCTCTAAAATGCTGATTTGCTGCTCAAGAAACAATACTGATTATTATCACTGTTGAAGACAGTTGTGCTACTTTCGACATTAAAACTGTAGACTTCTTGAAGTATTCGCTCTGTTTTAGTTGGTATAAAATATTGTCTGCTATATTAGGGTCGATTGATCCGTGGGCAGTGTAAAAAGCTCTGTACTGCAGAGTTACACGCTGAAATGCTGAAATGATGTGGTCATATTTATTATTTATTATTGTTCTTTATAAGCAAGTAGATCTTATATAATTGTTAAACCTAAGTTACAGAAATATATCAGTTTTTAGCAACTAAACGGTAACATTTCAATAGTTGGTTTGTTGGATTCAGAACACTGATTCAATAAAACCCAACCAGTTTTATTCTTTCGGTTTACATTTTTTGCAAGTTTGCAGTAGTTAAAGAACCTTGTCTTTTATACTGCTAAGTAAACTGGCTGTATTTCAGTCGAGACAGTCCTTGTGAAGTTCTGAAGGGTCTGTTGGCATTTAAGTGATGATGTCACTGTGCCCCCCCTCTGCTAGTCCGCTAATAAATTCTCTGTCTCTCTCTCTTCAGACACTTTGCTGTAATTGCTGTTAAACTTGAGAAAGAGCTGAGCTCTCAGACGCAGAGGTGAGGAAGGGGTTACACTGCTGTAAAATGATACACTTTCCTCATTTAGCAACTTTGACCTCTTACTCGTTTCATATTTCTCGTAATCCCTTATATTTTCAGTCTCTGGTTATGCAGGCTTAGATTTCTGTTTAATACACAACTTCTGTTGCCATTGACAGTCAAAGGTAGCTACACTGAAAAAGAAAGTTGCTGCCATACGTTTTTAAGTGCCAACTTGAATCTTTAAGTCATTTGAATTTAAATTACATTAAACTGATTTTTTTTAAATGAGCTGAATCTTGTATAATTAGGCTATAAAAAAAAGTATAAAATTGCTAAACTTATTTTGATGAGTTAAAGAAATGTAAAAACATGTCGTTTTAACTTATTGATCATATAATTTTTGAAACCTAAAATACTTCTGTAGGAGTTTGTTTGTTATGTATATTCTATTTTCAACTTTAACATTTTTGCAGCTCTGTGTCCATTTATGATTATTATTCATCCTCTCTCAACCACACAAAATATCTTAATTCACTTTTTATGATTACCAAAGCATAGTTAGATCTTTTGATTATTTTGAAATGTTTACTTTCAATGTAATCTGGATATAAAATTTATATCTTACTGATAATTCTAGTCATAAAGCACGTTTACGAGCAGTTTACTTCGTAAAATGTAATAAAAAGGTTAGTGTGCAGCACACGTTTCCAAAAAGAGGAAGAGCTCCGCTGGCAGCCAATGGCGCAGTTCCGCGCTCTTTTGTTTGGAGGATAATGGGCTTCTATGTGTGCTCACAGGTAGCCCAGAATGATAGTTTGCCCTTAAGGAAGGAAACGCTTTCCTACACAGCAGCTGAAGCAGACAATATGGAGTCTGCTTTCCACTGCGGTCTGTAGCACGTCGAAAATGAATGAAAATTAAGACTGCTAGCAGGCAGGGAAAATGTCCTTTTAACGTGCTCTCTCTTTCTCTATCTGTCTGTCTGCACATATTTCTTTCTGCATCAGTGGATCTAATGTTTTGACCTTTGAAGGAGGGAGAGGAAGACGTGGGACGGTGTGCGTTTTTGATGAATGTCTCGATAGAATGGTTGAAATTGTTGGCGCAAAGATCAGATCAGGGAAGAGAGAGAGAGAGAGAGAGAGAGAGAGAGAGAGAGAGAGAGAGAGTGTGTGTGTGGTGTCACTGCAAAGGGGAGGCGACTGCAGCACTCTGCATCGGTGCAGTTCCCTTCATGTCCTGATGGGGCACCACTGCACCAGACGGGAACATGTGAGGGGCTGCCAGACTTTAATATACTGTAGATGGGGAGCTATAAGATGAGGAGAGTTTTGGAATACATATCATGTCTATTGCAACTTAAAGAGATAGTTCACCCAAAAATGAAAATTAGCCCATGATTTACTCACCCTCAAGTCATCCTATGTGTATATGACATTCTTCTTTCAGACGAATACAATCGGAGTTATATTTAAAAAATGTCCTGGCTCTTCCAAGCTTCATAATGGCAGTTTCTGTTTTAAATACGATAAAAGTGCATCTATCCATCATAAAAGTGCTCCACACGGCTCCGGGGGGTTAAAAAAGGCCTTCTGAAGCAAAGCGATACTTTAGTGTAAGAAAAATATCCCTATTTTAAACCTTATAAAGTAAAATAACAAGCTTCCAGCCAAACAAACATACAGATTCCACTTACACCTAATGTGCAACTTATGCGAGTAATGCGACGTACTACTGCTGTTTACGCTACGCCATGACGCACTACGCTACTTCTGATGTCACAAGTGGCGTAAGTTGCGCTTTGGGCGTAAGTAGACTTTGTTTGGCCGGAAGCTAGAATTTTACTTTGTAACGTGTTAAATATGGATATTTTTCTTACAAAAACGCAACGCTTCGCTTAAGAAGGCCTTTTTAACCCCACAGAGCTGTGTGGAGTACTTTTTATTGATAGATAGATGCACTTTTATGATGGATGGATGCACTTTTATGGACTTCAAAACAGAAACAAACATTCACTGCCATTATAAAGCTTGGAAGAGCCAGGACATTTTTAATATAACTTTGATTGTATTCGTCTGAAAGAAGAATGTCATATAGGCTACACCTAGGATGACTTGAGGTTGAGTAAATCATGGGCTAATTTCATTTTTGGGTGAACTATCCCTTTAAGGTCTTCTATCACTTTCTGTCATTTACGTTATAGACTTTAATAACGGTAGTGCCATATTTAATTTTTGACAGGAATGAAAATTAGGCTTTGAAGGATAGAAGTTTGGATTGTACAAAATTGTTTAATAACACACTGATTGTTCAGCTGACGAAATGTCTTTCTGGGGGAAAAAACTATTTGGTAGACAAAAACTCCATAAAACAGTTTTGAAAGTTGTGAATTGTGGAAATTACGTGACTTAGCACCTTTATAGACTTCTTAGTTGCCATTGTAAATTCAATATGGCATCTGACCTGACTTAAGGGCCAGTCACACTGCACTTTTCGTTCCACTGACTTCCATTCAAACCCATTCGAATGCATCAGACCCATAGACTAAAAAAATATGGACGTCCGTGACGTCACCCGTAGGTTTCTGAAGAGCATTTTTGAAGCCCAAAGTGGGTGGAGCCGGCCATCGCCATCTTGGCAACACGTCACTTCCGGATAACCAAAATGGGCAAAGAGGCGGGATTATCTGAGGTGACATGTTGCTAAAAGACAGCAGACAAACGATTAGTAGTGACAATTACTAGTAGTGGTTGCGGCAATCCACCTGTCACTGCCCTAATGCAATTGCCCCTTGTGGGATTAATAAAGTGGTTAATTGAACTTAACTTAGAACTTAAAGGCTTAATATAATTTAAACGGATGAGTTATAAAAAGGCAAAGGGCAAAATTAGCAATATAGACCAAAACCACTTTTTGTACCAGGCTGTAAACACATTTATTTCTGCTGTAAAGTTAGGCATTTTAACATGGGGGTCTATGGGATTGACTCTCTTTTGGAGCCTGACACTAGTGGCCAGTCGATGAATTGCAGTTTAAGTCACTTCCGTGTTGGATTTAAGAGAGAGACACGGAGGTTGCCGCTTGGTCAGACCGGAAACGCAAACTCAAGTTTAAATTTTCAAGTTTGGTGAACTCGCACCTGCGAATTCGCATCACGTGAAGACATGTGACTAGTAGAAGATCGATGCGTCAAGGCGTGACCTCTGGGCTGAATTAAAAGAACAATATTTTTGCAGTAAAGTCGAGTAGATTGTATATTTTTTTACTATTTTGGTGTATTACTTCTTGTTAAATGTTGAATTCATGTTTATGAAAAAGACGCTTCATACCGTGAAGTCATGACCATTGCAGAGTCCGAAGAAATTTCGCATGCTCAAAGTCTAGTGTGACCGTGGCTTAAGGTATATTATCTTGCTGTTTACTCATTCTTTTTTTTGCATTTTGTCCTTTATGTACCCTTTCCTGCTGAAAAATGAAATCATCTTAAACCAGCCTAAATTGTTTTTCTGGTCTCCCAGTCTGGCCAGGCTCTTCTGTTGGTGGTTTTAGAGGTTTTGGCCACTTTTCAGCTGGTCAGGCTAGGGAGACCAACTCAAACCAGCTGCTTTAAAGGGATAGTCCATCCAAAAATTTTAATTGTCATTATTTACTTACCCTCATGTTGTTCAAACCAGTATTAATTTTTCTTCTGTGAATTTATGCTGGTAACCAAACAGTTTTGGTTCCTGTTGACCTTCATTGCATGAACAAAAATACAATGTGAGTCAATGGGAACCAAAACTGTTTACCAACATTCTTCCAAATATCTTCTCTCATGCTCCACAGAAGAAAGAAAGTAATACAGGAACAACATGAGGTAGGTAAATGATGCAGCATGGTACTATTTTTTTAATGGCTATTTTAATTTCTCAGGTTCATCTTCTGTTCTTAACTAGATAGATAGTTCTGACTCAACATTCTGATTGGATGTTTGAAACTGTTGTAAAACATGCCCCTAACAGAAAACTCATGCCTGTGACTATAATACAGCAAGTTGATATATTGCTTGGCAACGGTAAACAGCCTACAGTTATGGTAATTAACTGTATTGATGAAATAATTGTTTATTCTGATTAATGCATATATAGACTGTTTCAGTCATAATATGCAATAGACTGCGCAGTATTCTATTCCGAACAGCCCATGACATGCCCCCTGTCTGCCATTGGTCAGAAACAGGACACTCCACCCCAAACTCGCTCCATTGGTCGAGTCAGTGTTGCTGTGTAGGGCTGGTTGTGATGATCAAATAAACAGAGCAATGTTTTAAAAGCAGCACAGATTTATGTGTGTGTGTGTGTGTGTGTGTGTGTGTGTGTGTGTGTGTGTGTGTGTGTGTGTGTGTGTGTGTGTGTGTGTGTGTGTGAGTGTGTGTGTGAGTGTGTGTGTGTGTGTGTGTGTGTGTGTGTGTGTGTGTGTGTGTGTGTGTTTTTAAGGAACCTACAATTGATTTACTAATAGTTGTTTTTTCATATTAGGCTGGATAATAGGACCTTTTAACATCAAAATCACCTTTAAGTTTTCAGATTGTATGGCTAAGACCTATTCTTACTTGTCGAACGCATGACTACGATTGGCTTTTTTCTTTTTCATCTTCACATCTCCTGCATTTTCCGTTTCATTTGCTTGTGTTCCTTCTTTTCCAGCCCCCCTTCCCATCTCTCGCTCTCTTTCATGAGCAGGCTTTCCATTTTTTCCCAAGTACAGGAACGTAAGTCACTAACTCTCCAGTCTTTTAAATTCTCTCTCTCTCTCTCTCTCTCTCTCTCTCTCTCTCTCTCTCTCTCTCTCTCTCTCTCTCTCTCTCTCTCTCTCTCTCTCGTCCCCTCCCCCTCTCTCTGTCGGTGCTGGTCTCTCCTGGTCTGTTCTTCTCTCCCTCCCCCTCTTGCTGCAGTGTTACTGCTAATGTATATTAGCGTCACTGCAGTCCTCCACTGCTCACCCTCTCCTTCTCTCCTTCAGCTTCCATTTCCTCTTCAGTGATAACAGCATTTTTATTTCTCACTGTGTTGTCTTATTTTGCGCAGGTTCTGTGTCACATGCATTCACACACGCACACACACACACACACACACACACACACACACACACTCACAGGAGAGGGTGAATGCGCTGGGTAATTATACCTCGTCTCCCTCACCCTGTATTTCAGGATTTCTCACGCCGCTCACATGATCTCTAAACCTTCTTTTTTTTCTTGCCTATTTCTCTTTTATTTACTTGTTTTTCTCACCTTCTCTTTGTGAACCCCTCTCCCTCCCCCTTCCAAAAAAAATTAAATAAATAAATAAATGAAATAAAACGTCACCATGCTGCCTACCTCAGTTCTGGTGCCTGCTTTGCAAACACACTCACACACACACACACACACACACACACACGGCACAGTCAAATGTTAACCCTCTCGATTCTTAAGTACTTCAGCAGGGATTACATTTTTAGGCTTTTTTTTTTTACTTTTGCATATTCTTTTTTGGTCATGTACACGTATATTCCTCATCATGTAATCAATATTTCTTAATAATTTCCTTAATATTAACTTAATCTACCAAACTGTAATTGATTCTAATAAATAGTATTTTATTCTTTTTTTATGCATAGTTTGAAAGTACCTTACTGGGCCCAATCCTTACTTTTTCTTTAGCCGTAACTCATTCCACATCCTCTTTTCTCTTTGTTTGTCTAGTTTTCTTTGGCTTCTCTCTGAGCGCCGCAGTCCTGCTGCTGTCCGAGGTGCTGATATCAGCCCTCTTCAAACTTCGGAGTCTGAATTTATTTTTTCTTCAACAAAAGCTTCTCTTTTTCTTCATTTTGCTCTAATATCTTTCCCCTCGACCTCTATGCCAGCTTTTTACACTTTTCCTCCATCTGTGTATTTGATTATCTCACTTTTTTAATTGTTTTCTTTAATAATCCCTCCTCTGGGTTCATTTAAGTATCACATTATTCCATTAACATGCTCTCTGAGTCACATTTATGCACCTGAACAGCTTTGAACTCACTATTTCTATATTTCTTTACCTGCATTAATCTGAAAGCTCTGTGTCTATGCAACAAAATCAATATGATTTACAAAATCATTTTTTATGCAAGCACAAGTACAGTATTTTAACTTCTGCTGCTCATGTAGTTTTAAGTCAATCACTGTGAATACTAGTCAGGGTTTAAATAATTAAACAAAGATCTTTTTGAAACAAATTTCACTCAGAAATTGCTAATAAATTTCACAGATAATTACAAAGAAATACCAAGTAAAACATTGAATTAAATGTAACATTTTGAAGCAGAAACACTGAATAGTATTTTCTTGTAAAATATGCTTCAATAATATTTGTTTTACTTTATATTTACTTAGTGTATTTAAAGTTTAAAAACAAGTTATAACTTAATGCACTTACTTCTATGATAAAGTTACCACAGCCTTATATATACACTAACATAAACAGCACAACTCTTGCAGACAGCGCATACATCCACAATCAGAAGTAAATAGTCTTACCTTTCGTCCTCTTTCTTGACTTTCTTCTCTAGATCCCTCTTGCTCAAGCTGTTTAAATGCATTTCTGTGAGAGTTGACTAACTTTCACCAGAATGCCTAGAAAATAATTAGAATAGACAGAAAGGAAAGTGACTCAGGAGTTGAGTTTCTAGCTTCCGAAAAGTGCGATTAAATAGACAGAATGGAAGAAAAAAATATAAAAAGAGGCAGAAAGAGTAATGGAAGAAGGAGAAAGTGTTTGTGAAATGAAATGAAGAAGGAATCAGCTGAAAAGAAGGTGATGTAGTAGAAAATAGAAAAGTAAGTGGACTCCAGAGCCGTTCTCAGTGAATTGTGATTCCTTAATGCGGATTTGGAGAGCATGGGATGGGGGAGGGGGAGGGTATGGTGGAGGAGAGGAGGAGAAAGGTTTGGGGGGGGGGGTAAACAGAGATGGGATAGGAACAGAAAGAGAGTAAAATGGAATGAATTCTTTAAAAGCAAGTAAATCAACCATTTCCAACAGGGCTCTACTACAATAATAGAGGGGAAGAAGCGGGAGATGCACAAAGTCAGGGTTTTACTGCAGCAA
Organism: Siphateles boraxobius; assembly: GCF_051911475.1. Lineage (NCBI taxonomy): Eukaryota > Metazoa > Chordata > Actinopteri > Cypriniformes > Leuciscidae > Siphateles > Siphateles boraxobius. Next base: position 27,518,408 of record NW_027508876.1, read on the forward strand.
AACTGCACTGTTCTCTCCAAACCTCTCTCGCTCGCTCTCCCTCTCTCTCGCTCACACCCCCTCCTGCTCAGTGACGCTCGGCTACAGTGCTGTACTGCTGTGTGTGCATAATGAGCACCTTCCTATCTCCCTCTGTCTCTCTTTCTCTCTCATTCCCTCCATGCAATGAAGCTGCAGTGAAGCTCTTGACTTATTAGCTGCTTCATTTAAAGAGATAGAGAGACGGAGGGAAAGAGAGAGATAGAATTCTAATCAGTCGCAATAGTCTCTCGCCCTCAGTTGCGTCTAGCAGTGGCGTAGCTTTGAGAGTTGTGGGCCAAATGATGTCTGAAAGCAATAAGCATGAATGATGGATTGACAGACAGTATCTGTAGTCGACATGCATGCAATTACATTCAATTATATATTAAATATTCCTTCAGTTTCATTCATTAATGACTTTTGGTATACTAAAATGAACTTTTTCAGTAGTTATCATGCTTTACATTTGATTACTGAAGTATTGAGAGAGAAAAATAATAGTAATGAATTGTTTGACTGCCAGTTATATAATGCTCAACTTGCATTCTGTTCTATTCTGTTGTCTAGTAGCTCTACTTATAGTTTACTCTCTTATATTTATCATTTCTGTTTGCATTTTTCATTTGTGAGTTGCATCAGATAAAAGCATCCTCTAGATGAATAAATGTAAATCTCATCGTGGATAACTTGTGCTACGGGACAATTGTTTTTATGATCCTGTTGTTTAATGTGTCCTGTGTGTTCAAAACGGCATCAAAGCCCTTTGTATTGTACTGAATGTTTCTGTACGATTGTTATTCGATGTGCTCTGATCTTTTTTAGTGTCTTACAGGTAAGTGTGTAGTTGATTAGTTTACATGAAATACTCTTGGGAAGTCCTGCAGTGTGAGATGCTGAACTCTAAAACTCTTTTAAACAGTATTATGCTTTTGTAACCTATTATTAATTCAGAGACTGCATGCAATTGTAATATTTGAAGGAAAAAGGCGATTTTTAAATGGAGACCAGTTACTGTCCATGAGCTATACACTCTTAAAAATAAATGTGCTTTATTGACATCTATGGTTCCATAACGAATCTTTAACATCCATGGATCTTTTCCATTGCACAAATGGTTCTTAATAGTGGCTCTTTTTGGAACTGTTCACCGAAATGTTCTTTGGGGAAGCAAAAATTAGAGGGGAGGGGGGGAGGGGGGCAATTCTGGAATCTTTATTTTTAAGAGTGTATGACATGCATGCATTCTTTAATCTTGATGTTGATGTCACAAAATCATGCCTCAATTACGCGCATACATGAAGCAACTTTTGCCAACAACAACAAAAAAAACCCACACAAGGTCACATGGCAACCTTCATGTCACTGCAGTATTTTTGGCATATCAATAGCGGACCCCTGTATGATGTGCAAGATCCCTACCTTATAACTTTACTAAACATCTTCCCTCTTTCTCTCCCATACCCCCCCCCCCCCCCCCCCCCCCCCCCCCCCCCAACAGACCTCTCTTCTCTCCTCCCCTCTCCGTTTTTCTCCTCCTCTCCTTCCCTATGCTCAGTTCGGTGTGTGTCTCCTCATTCAAAGGGCGCAAGGGTGGGAACAAGTCGTCCAACAAAGCATGTTACAGCGCCGACATGACTTGCCCGTCGGAAAGCGAGAAAATCGTCATCAACTGCGGCGGCGTGAGGCACGAGACGTACCGGAGCACGCTGAAGACGCTTCCCGGGACGCGCCTGTCGTGGCTCACTGAGCCGGACGCCTTCAGCAACTTCGACTACGACGCGAAGTCAGACGAGTTCTTCTTCGACAGGCACCCGTCCGTCTTCTCGTTCATCCTCAACTACTACCGGACGGGCAAGTTGCACTGCCCTAACGACGTGTGCGGCCCGCTGTTCGAGGAGGAGCTCGCCTTCTGGGGCATCGATGAGACCGATGTGGAGGCGTGTTGCTGGATGAACTACCGGCAGCACCGGGACGCGGAGGAGGCGCTGGACAGTTTTGAGACGCCCGAGCCGGAGGTACCGGACGATGACCCTGCGCTCGCGGGGGACGGAGACCTGAAGCGGCTCTGCCTGCAGGAGGACAACAGGAAAGCGGGCTGGTGGCGCGTGTGGCGACCCCGGATCTGGGCGCTCTTCGAGGACCCTTATTCATCCAAATACGCGCGGGTGAGTGTTCAGCACCTCTTTACGCATGGACAGCTCCTTTAACTGGGTTAACTCATGATGCTGGTGGGCTGAAATGTTGTCGAATCCATGAACTTAGAACCTGATTAGTGCATCCAAGTGTTCTTTGAAGACCCAAAATGTTGTATGCATGAACTTGTTTGTTTGGTAACTGTAGGTTTTAGGTTCCAATACCAGGAGGATTTGTCCATTGTGCTCTTGAGTTTGAGCATTTAGAAAATTTACACTCTTCTTCTTTAGTGGTTCTTTATAAGTTATTTAGGTTATTAAAATATTCTTTAAACTATAAGGAAAAAAATGGTTCTTTTTAAGAACGTTTGATTCATTTGGGAACCTATACAGTAATGCATCGCTTTAAACCCCCTTTTGCAAATGCAAAAATAAAAGTTCTTTATCAAGAACCTTTTAAATTTGCATTGCATAAAATGATCTTTAGAAAATGTTCTTCACACTAAGAAAAAAATGGTTCTTTTAAAAACTTTTTTTTGAAAGGCTCTGTAAAAACTCGCTTTATTTTTTACAAGTGTTCACTTTTTTAGCCCCCCTTTATGAATAGACAAATCCTTAGTATATACTTCTGCAAACCAGCTGAACTAACTTGCATAGTTTAACATAAAGGTTGGACATGTTGAAAGTGAAAGTTCAACTGCCATAACCGTTGTTCAGATATCATTGTGCCCTTGAATAAGACGCCTGACCTCAGGTTACTCCAGAGGGATTGAACCAGTAATTAGTCACCTTTGATGAAGGCATCAACTAAATGAGTAATTAAGAAATCTGTGCACTCTTATTCCTTCACAAGGGATGCTAAATACTTAATTGTATTTAACTCAACTTTTAACTGTGAGATGGGAGGTTGTTGTGCCTTTATGCTTGTTTTTACTTAATTAGTAAATCTAGATGCTATAGTTACTCATATATACATTGGTGAGTGTGGATATTTAGGTAGCATTTTGTAGTTTGTTAACCTACTTTAAGGTGATGCGCCTAGTGGGTTGATAACTGAACGTTTGTAGGTTCATATCCCATGAGAGTTGAAGTATCACTGTGCCATAAAGCAAAGATACGTCACTTAATAAGTGTACAGTAAGAACCTTTTTATAGTAAGTGTCTTTGGATAAAAGTGTCAGATAATGGCTAATTAGTAGGTAATTGTACATTCTGGAGTAGTTAAAGATTCGAACTGGTAATTGAGAAGTTGTGGGATCATGAAACAATTTTCACTGGGAAATTGCTTGTAAAACGGCAATTAAAATATTGAATTGAACACGACATTGTAGAGTAGAAAGGCTGAAATATTTTCTTGTAAAAATGTGCCCCAGTAAACTTCATTTTATTCACCATTTCAAAAATATTTTGACAGTGTTGATCAAAACATTTAACCTGAGATTGTAAGTCACTGATAAAAGCATCAGCTAAAAGAGTAATCGTGCAGTAACGTGTGTGTTTGCAGTTCCTCCATCATCATCATCATCAGACTGTTGCAGTGACTGGAGAAAGTTGCATGATTTCAGTAGTTGACCCAAGCTGGTTAAATGAGTTTTGAAGGGTGCAGTTATCAGCCTCTAAAAATGAACTGGATATTCCCCCAGAATCACACATTGCATCACCATCAACCATCCTAATATTTCTGCGTGTAATTGCATGTTATCGTGGCCCATTATGCAGGAGCCCCTCTTCGATTCATCTGCAGTCTGAGTTTCAGCTATTTTAAAGTGTTGCACCTTTCAGTAGCAGCCACCATTACTGCATTTATAGCCCATAAACACACTGCTCTTATGAATCTTTTATGCTTCTGATTCCCGACACAGGAAACACAGACGCTTGTTTCTTTTTCGCATCCTTGGTCATTTTCATTGAAATGCGGGCTTGTGTTTTCAGAGCGAATAACGTTCAATCTGATGCGATTATAACTGCTGATACAGGACGGAACGGTTGCTGCTTCAGAGACAGGGTGCATTTGATTGATATTGCACAAATATGATAGACTATCACTCATATTTTGGCTCAGAGGCATAGTCAAATATTTGAAAACAAATGCCCCAGTGTGTGCATACACTGTTGGTGTGTGTGGATGTATCAGGTTCAGCTGAGGAAGTGAATTGAGGTTTTGTGTATACAGAAAATCTATGTGCATTTGTCAATGGTGACTCACTTATAGCAGGCCATATGCTTTTTAAAGTTATTTTATCAGCATGTTTGGTGATTATCACATGCTGTGGCGTGTCTTTCATGATTTTAGATGGAATTGAGATGCATGGCTGTACAATTCAAAAGCTTTTCAACATGTTATGTCACAGAGGCACTCTGATCTTCCTATCTGAAACTAGATATAATGATTTTACCGTGTGAATTTTTAGGGAAGAGCTTAAAAGTATCATCCACATATACATAGACGAGACATATGCACAATCGCTGTCTGCTGTGTTTGTGCGATTACACCTGGATTTAGACTGATACATGAGGAATGCATCTTCATCGTCCAAATGTCACTCGCTGGTCAATATTTGCCACAGTTCATTCACCTTGTTGTCAGCCGGGGTTTACTGTATAGTTGTTGCTGAGCACATGCAAGCATTAACATGCATGTTTGCATATGGTAAACACAAAATAAATTAGTGGTCGAACTATAAAGGTTTTTAATGTCCAGTGCTGACTGATATCTAGAGAGCAAGGGGACTGATGGCAGATATAAGCAAGGGAAGTTTATTAATATAGCACATTTCATACACTATGGCAATTCAAAGTGCTTAACAGAAAAGACTTACAAATAAAATAATCACAATAAAAGCAAGGAAAATTAAAACACTTATAAGAGACATTAAAAGAGATATATGATACAGTTGATGAAAAGACGATACATAGATAAACTTCTCATCTGGCAAAACAGCGGTGTATCATATTTCTCCCAGTTTTACTGTGAGATTTTCCCATGGTGGTTACACTGTGTCTGTGGTGTTCTTTCGGCGCGCATAAGACAACTATTGGACATTTCCGATGGACCCGATTTATCCCTAAAAGCGGACAGGAGGAGCTCTGGCTCATACAGTGGAGATGTATGAAAAGCATTTGAATTTTTAAAATTTGAATCACATATTTAAATGATTTGCTACCATTCAAAATTTTGGGGTCTTTTTTTCTCAAAGTAATACTTTTATTCAGCAAGGATGCATTAGATTGACCAGTGAATACATGTATAATGTGACAAAAGATTTTTATTTCAAGTACAGTAAATGCTGTTCTTTTTCATCAAAGAGTTCTCGGGGAAAAAAATGTCTCAGTTCCACAAAAATATGAAGCAGCACAACTGTTTTCAACATTGATAATACTAATAATTAATGAATATAATAAGTACAATTTAGTGACGGCAAATAAGATGCAGAATTTAAATTAACACTATTTTACACTTTTTGGACATTATTCATAATTAAAGGAGAACACATTTCTTGATAAATCATTGATAAATCCATCCTACTTTATGCTGTTTAAATTGAATTGAATGGAGAAATTTACATAACGATTTTTACACAGAAATTGATTCTGCCTGTGTTTCACGCGTAACGCTTATTTATTCCAACATATTTGTGCAAAAAACACTTTAAAAAAAAGAGAACATGGTTTCTCACAGAGCATTTGACTGGTGTCACAGTGCTCTGTTTCTCTCCGATCCGTAGCCTACAGTTACACTCCAGTGATCTATCAGGACTAGACTAGACAAAAAGGACGGACAGTGGAAGGTGAAAGAAAGGATATCGCAGGCGTGATTTAAAGCCACTCGCTATACATTCATCATGCGGGTGAAGTGTGAAACATTTATGAGCTGAGTGATAATCTTCATGTTTTTCATACCAACATCAGTTCTCTCCGAGATTCCAACACACACACACACACACACACGCACACACACACACACACACACACACTGGCGTGCAACACTGCTGCAATCCTGCTCTCCACGCAGTCTGAGCTGTGCACTAGAGCAAGGCATGAGCGAGAGAGGGTCAGATGTAAGGAATATGGGGGGAAACAGAGATGGAGGAAGCTGAGCTATGAGAGATGGAGGGAGATGGATATTTGAGAGGGGGAGTGGCTGGAAACGAGAGGATGGGGGGAGAGGAATGCATTATGGACTCATTTTAACATCTTCAATTATGACTAAAGGCACCGAACGCCTTTCTTCCTCACTCTCTGTGGACTATTGACTGATAGTTTATCGATCACTCGAGTCTGTCTCTGTGAAGGCATCCGATCAACACACACACACAAAGACTGCACTGCACTGCAAGTAATACTGTGCCGTTGCATGTGACACTTCTGAAGGTTATTGAGAGCGAATTATCTAATGTATGTATTCTAAATGCTCATGCAGAGATCAAAACTTATCTCATGAATATTTACATTTGATGTTTAGGACTAATTTTAGCATTTTTTGGCATCCTTTCTGTGGTGATTTATATTCCTTTTTTTTCTGACGATGGGTTTGTTTTATTGAAAGCACAGTGAAATGGTAACATACAGTAATATACAAAAACACTTAAAAGTGATATTCACCCAAAACAAAAACATAATTTACTTACCCTCATGTTATTCCAAACCTGTAGGAAATTTTTTACACTGTAAAAAATATATTATGGATAATATATGTATAAATTACATTATTGGAGTACAATTTACGAGAAAATACAGGAACATTTTACTTACGGACTTTATGTATAGTGTATTATTATAATGTACTTTATAAGGCAATATAATATTTGCAGATTCATTGTTACATCTGAAATTGGTTGTTTGTCATGTGTTTTAATGCATTATACTTTCTAAAAGTGTAACAATGAATAGACAAGTATTATAATGTATTTTTACTGTGGTTACAATTATTCATGAGAGCATACAATGCATTATAAGGTGCATTAGAAAGCATAATTAATGCATTACCGAAAATACTGTTGAGTTTTTCTACTTCAGAATTTTGCATTTAATTCAGTTACTTGCTGTTTCTTTAAAATAATTTGTGAAATTCACTAGCAATTTCTGAGTGTAAATTGTTTCTGTACCAAATTTTGTTCAGTGTATGTGTAACACACAAAAAAGACAATATTTAGAAAAGAATCAGTATGACTTTCATTGTATGGACAAACACATTCTTCCAAAAATCATCTTTTGTATAAGGAATTAAAAATTTTGGGTGAACTTTCCCTTTAAGACACAACTCCATGTGTGAATGCCATTGCATTAGATACAAGTTTGTGAAGAGAGAAGCTTGTACAGCACATGCCATTTGTTCTGTGATTTTATTATCTAATGCACTGACATTCAGATGATTTAAAGTGAGGCTTAAATGGCCAAATACTTTTTTAGTTCAGCTGAAATGTACAGAGGGAGAAACTGTTATGAGTGTCATGGAGTTATCACTACAGCATAAATACAGATCTCAGGCAGCATGTGTGAAAAAGGTACGAACAAATCACGTGATGCTTGTGGCTTGATTTCAAGTGACATATTGCTTGAGAAGGAGCAGAGATTTAAAAAGACTTACTGAGCACCTGTTTGTCATCCGTCTTCCATATATAGGAGACATTGTTGGCACATTTACAGATGCAGGATAGATAGATAGATAGATAGATAGATAGATAGATAGATAGACAGACAGACAGACAGACAGACAGACAGACAGACAGACAGATAGATAGATAGATAGATAGACAGACAGACAGACAGACAGACAGACAGACAGACAGACAGACAGATAGATAGATAGACAGACAGACAGACAGACAGACAGACAGACAGACAGACAGACAGACAGACAGATAGATCCATATGAATCTGGTTTAGTCCAAATTGTCTGAAGAGACTCGATCACTTTAGGATGAACAGATTGAATTTAGGCTTTTATTTACATTTACATTTTTATTAACATACATTTATAAACATTGATCAGCGAACGTAAACAGAAGCTCAACCGAAACTGCTTGACTCGCGAGAAAAAACCTCATTGGTTCTTGCTGAATCTCACACGTGATGCGTAACACGAGAATGAACCTCATTGGTTCTTGCACGTCAAGTGAACATGCTTGAGCTTCTGTTTACCACAACTGATGTGTGCGTTGATGAATGTTTATATGTGAATAAAAACTTAAATGAAATCTGTTCATCATATAAAGCGATCGAGTCTCTTCAGAAAATTTGGAACAAACCGCTTAATTCATATGAATTATTTTTACGATCTCTATGAACTTTTTGAAGCTTTACAGTGGAAGTTGATAGATGAACAAAACAACAAAATAAACAAACGTCGAACAGAGGGCAAAAAGAGATCGTGACAGAGCTTAAAATAAAACAAGAATCAACATTAGCGAGAACTGAGGGAATTTAAATGTTGTAAATGCAACGCAGAGATGGTGTTTTTATTACTCAATAGGTGAGTAATATTGAACAGATAAATTGCCATACAGCTCTCTAAAAGAGTTCACTGTAATAGCTCATTTTATTATGGTTGTTGTAGCTCTGTGTCTATTAACGGGTAAAGCGACAGTAACGTCTTCAGCTAGTCAGCAGTAGATAATCATATTCATCCACAGTCATGCAGAGCTGAAGCACAACCAAAACAATGTTCTTTCGCAAAATGCATGCAGTTAAGGTCTACCTTTAAGGAAATATAACTCGTTTTAACCTGTTGTTGACACTGATGTCCAGTAACTTGTACTATACTGTCTTTTTACTCTGATAACATGGTAACCTGCATGTGTTTGACATTGTCATCACCTCAGACATGAAGGTCATGTCTAACAGTAAAGGTTGCTGTAATTATCTTGTAATCTAGACCGGTCTCATATATAAGTGTTTGACAGAGAGTCTGCTTCCATCAAGAGTTCTGGGACGCCCAGTCCCGAAACGGTCACCGTGATTTTGCCAAGTAAGATATGTTCCTGGATCAACATAATTTGTTGAACCTGGAATAACATTCCTGTCCCAAAATTTAGTCCTTACCCTATCCCTACTCCTAAACCTAACCCTACCCATAACCTTTCCCTAAAATCAGAGGGAAATGATAGGTGAATAACACTGATGTTGAAGCACCTTACCCTGGTTCTAAGCCTAAACTTGACATAAACTGTAAACTTGTCCCTCAAATCTGATTGGTTGATCTGAAAGTTGTTCAAGGATCAACAAAGATGTTGATCCAGGAACATGTAGTACTTGGTGAAATCACGTTCACCGTCCCGAAACACCTCTTCCCGTCGGGCCCAATCATATCCACGGGGTTCCTGAGTCCCATAGCAGTCGTATTGAACAAAGTGCTTTGGGCATCAGCTTTTTGTGACATTGGCAAGTTTAGCCAGAGACGCTGTGTTTTGCCTAGAGAATGAATGAAATCTGAGCTGTGCTGACACATACACACCTTTAAACACAAATGCACACAAACACTGTCTCTTGACAGTCTTGCATGCTTCTTCAACACATACTTATGCACAGCGGGGATAATTGTAACACTTTTTGGTTTTTGCTAATTTATTCAGAAAATGAAGTCTAAAATGCTTTGAACTTTTGCTATAAAAACATCTTTGACATATTAATAAATGTCAGTCATAAAAAATTCTGTAAAGCTGCTTTGAAACAATGCGTGTTGTGAAAAGTGCTATGAGCCTACAATTAAACTTAAAATTAATTTAATCATAACTGAGTTGAATAAAATTAAGCTTTAACTACATGAGCATGGAAACTTTAGAATGTGAGATAATAACGGCTTAAAATGATCCATGATTTGATTTATTGGAAATGTGACCGCATAATTCCAGAATTAATAAAGGCATTTTTACTTGCTCTTTACAAATATCAACGTCTAATGTAAATTAGACAGTCTGTTGTTGGTTGAGGTAGAGGACTGAAGTCTTGCTTTCTTATCCTGATCCTGATCCTGATCCCAGGACTGCTGTAATTTTGGTCAGTCTGCTGTGATTTTTGCACCCGTTTTTCAGGCCTGGGCCATAAAAACACTGAAACATGCATGCACAATCTCATAAACATACATTACTGCTTCACTCTACAGAGTTTTGCTGTTTTATATACGCCATGGCCTACAGAGGCAGAATGCCGTAACAGAGAAACACTTTAACAGAGAAAAGTGGTTTCAAAGTTCATTTTGATTGATTTGATGTCAATTTCACACTGCATTTTCTCTGAATCTCTGTATAGTGGAGCCAAACCCAACTGTCACAGGACAGATCATAGTTTAAAAGACCCATTTACAGTCATAACTCGATTTTGACAAAATGCATAGTTACTCTCTTTTGCCTTTGCAGAGCAGTGCATCTCTGAGAGACAAAGAAATATCTTTCGAGCCAGTGAAGTTTTTAATAAAACTTTGAAAGTTGGCTTGACAAAGCATTGTTTAAAAAGTTTTAAACCACACAAAAAAAAAAACATTTTAAAAGCCTTGAAGTTTGAAGATAGATACTGCAGATAAACAGACCGACTATCGTTCAAAAGTTTGGGGTTTAAAAATTAACTGGCCAAGCAGAACTAATTTCAGAGTAAATTGTGCATAAAACGATTATGTAAATTCAGTGGAACAGTGCATGTATGAAACATTTATGAATGATTTACTGATTAATGGTTAACAGACAATTTTCATAAAAACTAGGATTGAAGAATTCTAATAAGTGTAAAATAATGTTTAAAAATAATGTTTATTGCCCTATCAATGCATCGTGCACATTTTTATTTTTTATGAATTTTGAGTAAAATACATTTTCATGAAACATGAGCAGAACTAATATCTTTGTAAATTGTGCATAAAACTTGCATAAATTGTTGCACTGTAAATTTAATGGGACTATTTACAGTACAGTTGGTGTTGGTAAGAAGTTAAATGTCATTCTAATATGCTGATAATATGAAACATTTCAATGTTGAAACCATTTGTGCGGATTTAAATGTTGGTGGAAACCGTTTCAGGATTCTTTGATGAATAGAAAGTTCAAAAGAACATTTAAAAAAAAAATAGAAATCTTTGTAACATTATAAATGTCACTTTTGATTAATTTCATGCATCCTTGCTGAATATAAGTATTCATTTTGTTAAAACAAAAATCGCACGGACCCCAAGCTTTTAAACGAAGTGATGTAGTGCAGATTTCATCATTTTTAATAAACTTTTGTGCGTCACAGTCGAAGAACACTTCATTTCCCAGAACCTGTTTTGTATTTTCTTTCAATTGCATTCCAGTAAACTCCAGTAGTCCTGTGGTGAGATGATGTCCTGATCTCAGTGTTCTTCATTAAGGTCCAGAGGAGCTTGACCTGTAGCAGCTTCCAGCATCATGAGCTCAGAGACACTGGCGTCCTGCTCCATGAATATTTTATTGGCAGTCTTGACATGGCTTGAAAGGATGAGCAGATGAACAGCTCTTATGTGACGGTGTTGGAGTTGGCGTCTCCCAGGGGCCTTGCATTCGGGCTCCTGGTTGCTTAATTGACAAAGACAAGTATACTGTCACGATTTTCACAGCTGTCCCTCCACATTCCTCATGATGTTCTCGAAGGGCAGCTCCATGATCTTGGTCTGGAGGCTCATACTTTTTTTTGTCTTCATGTGCACTGCATGTACACTAAGCTTGGATTAAATACGATGTTTTCATGCTTTTGAAAGAAGTCTCTTCTGCTCACCAAGGCTGCATTTATTTGATTAAAAAATAAAAAGTGAGATATTATTACAATTTAAAATAACATTTTTTATTGTAATATATTGTAAAATGTAATGGAAACACTTAATTTTACAGTGCGTTAACTTACGTGTACTTACAGTGTACTTACCTAAGAAAGAACTGGGTAATATATGGTAAGTACATGGGTTAAGGGCAGGTTTAGAGGTAGGTTCAGGGTTAGTACCTAGTTATTACCCAGTTATTGTAATTACTATAATAAGTACATATTGTATATACATGGGGAACAGGACTGTAAAATGAAGCGTTACCAATGTAATTTATTCCTGTGATCAAAGCCACATTTTCAGCATTACAACTCCAGTCTTCAGTGTCACATGATCCTTCAGAAATCATTCTAATATGATGAATTGCTGCTCAAGGAACATTTCTTACTATTGTCAATGTTACTGTTTTTACTGTATTTTGATCAGATAATGCAGCCCTGGTAAGCAGATGAGAAAAACCTTTAAAAAAGCGTAACTTTTGACTGGTATTGTATTGGAGAAGTGCTCACATGTACTAGGCTGTGACTCTTGAGAGTATAAGTGACTGGCGCCAGAGCTTCGAAACATCCGACAGAAAGGGTTTCAGTTTGCCCTGACACAGGTGTGTGTGTGTCGATGAGTCAATCTCTTTAGTTTCATGTCTGTTCCACAGGGAACCCGAGATCAGGCCTGCTGGGTAATTTCATCTCAGTGATAATTGGAACTTCCTGTAGCGATGAGATCATATCCTGCTGAGCCACATCAGAGCAATAGCATCACACCCTGGTGTGTGGCTCAAAACACACACACACACACACACACACACACACACACACACACACACACACACACACACACACACACACACACACACACACACAGATGCTTCATCTTCATATTTGAGGCCGTTCCATCATTAATGGGATGTGGAATATTGGGAATGGGATTTCCTGTTTTTCAGTTGAGGCTCATGTGGATTGGGAAGGTGGAAGTTTGTCCTTGGGATCTTTGTTTCCAATTAACAGATACATGTAGTTGAGCTATAAAGTGATGGCCATGGTTTAATGTTCTCTAACGCTTTTCTAATTATTGACAGCAGTAATTCCATCCTTCTCTGAGGAGCAGTTTTATTCTCAGCCTTAAGTAGCCATAAATATTTTATCTTAACCTTTTTGTAAGTGTACCACAGTATTCACATGGTATTACGTTTTTTTTAGCAAGGATGCATTAAATTGATCAAAATATTTCTATTTCAAATAAATGCTGTTCTTTCGAACTTTCTATTCATCAAAATTCTGAAAAAAAATATTTCAACTAATAATAATCAGAAATGTTTCTTGAGCAGATTAGTTTAAAATAAGTTCACATAGAAAACAGTTACTCGTTGGTTGATAGATTTAGACTTTTAACCAGCATTCTATTTGATAATCACTAGTTTAGTAATTCAAATTTTTCTTTTTAACTTCATTTGTCTTATTTCTCCCTCTGGTCATTTTTTAGTTTGCTTATTTATTTGTTTCTTTATTTTGCTGAGTCAGGAGAACTGTCCCAACGTGTCCGTGTCTGGGAGACAGGACAAGGGCAACACACACAAACACACACACACACACACACACACACACACACACACACACACACACACACACACACACACACACACACACACACACACACACACACACACACACACACACACACACACACACACACACACACACACACACACATTCTTTTACTAAAGCATGACCTTGGACAGGTGGACACGTTGTAGATAAGTGACACCAGAGTCACTTTAACTTAGCAAAGCCTTTACAATTTCAACAAAGCATTTCCCTAAATGAAGACATAATATCACTTTTGGCCGCTACTGTAGAATATATATATATATATATATATATATATATATATATATATATAAAAAAAATTTTTTTTTTTTTACTATATATATATACAAATCTAATATAATTATTAATGAATACATCTTACTTTGAGGATACCCAAAGGAAATTTTGTCATGGTTACTTGGTTTACAACAATAGCAAAGTACTTTTTTTTTGGTTCCCATGCAAGAAAACAGCTAATAAATCATACTCAATAAAGTGTTTTTAAAAAAAGTAAAAATTCAGAAAGTTTTCTGTGATGGGTTAAGGGATAGAATATACAGTTTGTACAGTATAAAAATCATAATGTCTATGGAAAATCTCCATGAAACATGGAAACCAGTGTGTGTTTGTGTGCGTGTGTGTGCGTTTGTTTGTTTAGCCATCTGCTCCTCCAGGATAGATGTCCAGCGTAGCCAATGCTAAATTCATCACTTTGACTTTCTGCTCGATTCAAGAGACACACACACGTAAAGGTGAATGCAATGCATGTTTTTATGGCAGGATGAAAAAAAAAAGTTCCCATGTTATCATGCGCGTACCCACACCGTGACTTTGCCGTTTCTCTTACAAAGCAATTTTCTGTCACAAAAGCTTTGTTAGATTAAGGACAAAGATAGAGCGAGAGGAGAGAAATAGAGAGCGATAGAGAGACTGCGAGTGAATGAGACAGGAGCGGTGGGAAAGAGGGTGGGCTGTGGCGCAAGGACAAACGTACATGGCAACACTGCAGTCTTCTAGAGAGAATACAAAACAGGCATGATGCTGAGACCCTCGTGGTCCCGCACGCAACAGTGTGTGAGCTTCCTGCCTTTTCAAGCAATGGCAAAGAAATGCACGCTTTTGTGCATCATGTTTTACACAAAACGTGTCAGAATAGCAGTGCACTACATGAAGAAAGTGCATTCAGGTGGTTGTTTGCATGCAGCTGTGCATGTGAAGTAACGTTCACACATCCTTGTAATGCACCAATGGCACGTGTGAACCGGTGTTGCACGGTTCTGTCAGTCATCATAGAGGGGCATAGATGCACACACACACAAAAGCACACATTGTCCCTCTATGACCTTCAGCATCCCGCAGTGTCCTGTGTTACATCAAATGACCGATCACTCTCTCTCTCAGGTGTCTCTCCTGATGTTATGGGTCGTTCCCATGTGACAGGGAGCTTGATATATTTCCTCATTTGCTAATGCATGAGTGTGTCCACTTTTACGTCTGTTCAGAGTCGATATGCATTTCTAGAAATGTATAAATCTCAATTATGCATTTAAATTTCAGATTGTGAAACTTATTCAGACGAAGCGGTTAATTAAGAAAATAAGCCTCTTTGCGAAGCGTGTTACAGTGATTTTGATTTTGAGTTAATAAGCGTTTTTAGGCATGATGTGAAGTGGTAAAGCATGGTAAATCACTATAAAACATCACCGAGCGGCTGTTTTTTTAAACGGCACAAAAGCAATATGATAAAAGACATAGGTGTTAAATAAATAGTAAGTTTTATTATTAAAAATAGTAATTGGATTAAACATTTAAAAGTATATTATTATAATAATAATTGCTGTTGGAAATTCAGCTTTGCCATTACAGGAATAAATTACATTTTAAAGTATTCCCAAATAGAAATCAGTCATTTTGAATAGTAAAAATATTTCACAATATTTAATTTTTTTCAGAATTTTTAGTCAAATAAATGCAAAAATATTTTATAAAAAAAATTTTTGTGAGCGTCTCAATTGTTGATAAAAAATATATTCTTAGATTTACTTTTAAAAGAAAGGAATGGAAGCTTGTTTCCGTGACTGAATAAACAATTAAAAAGGTAATTGCAACTTTTCTTTCTCGCAATTCCGACTTTTTTCTAATTGCGAGTTTCTGGGAAAATTCTCAATTCTGGGAAAAAAAAGTCAGAATTCTGAGATATAAACTTGGAATTTTGTGAGATAAAAAGTCGCAATTGACCCTTCGCTAAGCCCCGCCCTCCTTAGTTACTGTTGCTACGCCTGTCAAGCTTTCGCGTCTAGCACATCTATTACAGTGTGTATGCACCGGTGTCAGACATTCCCAATGAGATAATAAGTAATTTTTGGCGAACATGTGAAATATCTGAGAGTATGTATGTACGTATACTGAATACTGAAGTACTGCAGTATGCATTCGAGGGATATATCCACGACATAATATGCAACCGATTAGAGAATAATTTAATAAAAATTGAAGCTAAAGCCTATAGTCGCAGCAGCCGCCTCATACGCTGACCATTCACATGGGAAACACACAAACAGCTATGTTCGTGCACAACAGGGTAAGTGAAATGTGAAACTAATCTAATAATTATAAATCAAACAGTTTATCCATAAATCTTGTGGAATAACACTAACACCGGGAGAGCCGCAATCGGATTGGGTTAAAGTTACTCAGTCAGGGGTAGTAACGTTAGGCCGTGGATTTTTGTTGATCCTGTGGACATGTAGTTGTGAATGGGGTCTCCCACACTGCTTGATCCACGCACATCATTTCTCCCCTTGGCTTTTAGATTTTCGGGAAGAAAAAAAGTTACACTCCCCCGTCCAAACTTTTAGGACACGGGTATCAGATTTGCACAATCCATACGCACAACGCTTCGGCATGTTTCCCTCGCTCGAAAGCTTGCCAGACCTCCCGCGCATAGTTACGGTTGCTAAGACACGATTGGCCAGTGGCGGTTTTCAGGCGTGGCTTAGCGAAGTAAAGTTCTGTTGACTAAAGGGTCAATTATCTTTTTTATTATCTTTTTTTATTTCATGGCAGAAACAAGTCTCCATAGAAAGTTGCTTTTAACCAGCAGTCTATTTTTTTAAATCACCACAACAGCAATATAATAAAAGACATGATGTTCAATAAATAGTAAGTGTAATCATTAATAATTATAATAATTGGATTTACAAAATCTTAAATAATAAAAATAAAAAATTGCCCAACTTTTCTTTTTTGTTTAAATGTTTTTCCAGTCTTGCAAATTTTGCATCCATTTAGATTGCACCCGTCTTTGAATGTGTCTCATCCAATCGGAATGTAGAGTCTGCGTTTTGTAATTTAACTCTTCCTATTGTCATATGTGATCTTCTCTCATCTTCATCGCATCCATTAAAACATGCTGATGTTTTCAGGTTGCGGTCAGATGTACCGAACTGAACGCCTGTGGCATGTGACATCACACTACAGGCCTAATACTAATACACACTAATACTCTGAACTGAACGCTTGGGCTCTTTAACATGCTTGAGAAGGCTGAACTTCAGTTGGCAGGAATGATCTAGTCTAGACATCGTGAGAGAGTGTGTTTGTATAATAATCCCTGCAGGTTCTGACGGATGCTTACTGCACAGTACATACTTTATATACTGTATGAGATAATATTCAGTGCTAAATGTTTCATGTGTACATTTCATTTAACAAGTGGCATTTTCATATTTTGATGGGATTGTTCACCTAAAAATGAATATTTACCTTCATGTAGATCTAAAAGTGTATGACTTACTTTCTTCTGTGGAAGTTTTATAATATAATTTTCTATTTTTTTATTTAAGTTTTTTTGATCCATACAATGAAGGTCAATGCAGTTTGGTTCTCAACATTCTTCAAAACATCCTCTTTTGTGTTGCACAGAAGAAAGAAAGTCATACAGGTTTTGGAACAACATGAGGGAGAGTAAATGATGACAGAACTTACATTTTAATGTGAACTATCACTTTAATTTGGATCTGATGAAATAATGAGTCAAGAGATGTTAAACATCATGCTGGATATATTAACTCATTACACTGGAAATAGAACAGTAGGGCGCTTTGCATTGTTGGATGCAGTACAAAACAGTTTCTGTTTTTCCTTTAAAGCAGGGTTAGGTTTAGAAAAGACATTTTCTATTTCAGATAAATTCTGTTCTTTTGAACTTTTTAGTTTGACAACTGTTTTCAACATTGATAATTACTAGAATTGTTTTTTGAGCAGCAAATCCTCATATTAGAATGATTTCTGAAGGATCATGTGACACTGAAGACTGGAGTAATGATGCTGAAAATTCAGCTTTGATCACAGGAATAAATTACAGTTTAAAATATATTCACAAAGAAAACAGTTATTTTAAATTGTAATAATATTTTACAATTTTTACTGTATTTCTGATCAGATAATTTCAGACTTGGTGAGCAGAAAATACTTAATTTTACTTAGTCGCCATGTCCTTTTTAGGATCTTGACACTTGATTTATTTGTTCATTCATTCATTTGCTGAGAGTCGACCTCCTGTGTTGCACAGCAGAATGAACATGTTATGAATGTTGAATGTCATTAGAGCGAGTCGACGATAACAGAATTTTCATTTTCAGCTGAACTATCCCTTTAACATCCGTTTGCAGCTTTATGTTGAAGGAGATTAACAGAGCAGGCCAGAGAAAGAAAGAAAGATTAGAGGGAAAAAAGCAGACGAAGTGACGAGTGACTCTCACACATGCTGTGAGCGATTGCGTTTATTTTAACGTCTCACACTGTAACGTGGTGCACGACGTGCGTGTGTGTGTGAAAGTGTGTGCACACGAGTGTTAGCGTGACTCTAATGACGTGTTTACCGCAGCACAGCTTCATCGCTGTCTCCATGACAACCACTGTGTAGCTTCCTCTTCCTGCACCAAAGACAGAAAGATAGTGAGCGGAGAGAAATACTCACACACTTACACCAAATACCACGGTCTTTGGGACGTGGCAATACCATGTTTTCGACAGTGTAGTATGGTACTATGTTTTGGACATCATAGTTTGGTAATACTGTGTTTTTTGAATATGATGCCATGGTTACCACATGATACCACATTTTGGGATATGATACTATGGTAAAACTATGTTTTGGACATCATAGTATGGTAATGCTGTTTTTTTAACATGTTGCCAAAATACCACATCTTTGGACACAGTACTATGGTAATACTGTGTTTTTTTAGTATGATGCCATGATAATACCACATTTTTGGACATGATGCTATGTTTTTGGACAATATAGTATAGCAATATTGTGTTTTATTTTGGTATAATTCTATGTTTTTGGACATGGTTCTATAGTATGGTAATAATGTGTTGTTTTGAGTTTGGTACTCTGCTAAAACTATATTTTTGTTTCACAATTGTGATTGTATTACCACGTCATTCTTTTGTGGTACTGTATAAATACCATGGTATGTGAATATGGTAATAATACAGTACCAGGGTATAACCATCTGATACCATCAATATATCAATGATACAACACTTTTTTATTTACAAATTACACTAACTCACAACAGAGTGGTTAATCAATAATAATTGTCCCTTTGAATTATGATTTACATGTAAGAAATGTGTTTTTGCATCATATAGTTAGGAAGTGACATCATAGCCTAACTATGATGTCTAGCGTAACAAAAAGACACAATATTTTTATACAAAATTAGATTAAAAATGCTACGTAAACTGAATTAAATATGCAACATTGCGTTATATAATGATATTGTTGCATGTTCACGTTTATCATGGCATACTGTATACTGCTGCATATATTGAGCCTCATTCATGTAACACATGTAAAGTATAAATCATCATTGCATTCATTGTTGCTATAAGTTCAAAGATTCATGAACAAATTACATAGAAATTCCTGCATGTGTTTCATAAATAAGGAGTAAAATAGTAGGCAGTTTACAGTATTTATTATGTGTAGTATGAAGTAAGCAGTATGCTGGTATTCCATGCATTTCTCGTAAATGTTAATCAATCTTGCGAAGGGCGTAAAGTACTAGAGAGTGTGACTTAAACGTGCAACTGGTTTGTCGATTGACTAGTTCCTCCGTTTAAGCGGGCAATATGGAGTCTGACAGAGCACTACTATGAGAGATCATTAGAGAGGGAGAGAGAGAGAGAGAGAGAGAGAGAGAGAGAGAGAGAGAGAGAGAGAGAGAGAGAGAGAGAGAGAGAGAGAGAGAGAGAGAGAGAGAGTGAGAGAGAGAGAGAGAGAGAGACCTGGGCAGAGGAGGCTGGTTACTGCAGCAGTCTGTAACTAGGTCAGGTTGAGACTGAAGACAAACAGAAAGAGAGGGGGCTTGTGGGATGAGGCAGGTACTTTAAAAAGAGTTGTGCGTCCATGTTTACCTGAAATAAGCACCTGTCCTCTTCAGATTTGTCGTTTGCTGTGCTCTTATTTCCACTCGTTTTCTTTGTTTTTCATATTCCTGATTGCATAATTACAAATATTTCCCTTGTTGGGAGTGATTACATGTGCTGTAAATGTGTAAAAAGGCAGAAATGTGCTCATCTTTAATACAGTTTAAAAAAAATGGTGTGGGATTTCCTTTGAAACAATTATCAGTCGGAAATTACTAGTACATTTCACAAATAATGACAAAGAAATTACAGTAGCACATTGAATTAAAAGTGACATTTTAAAGTAAAAATACTATTATATTCTTAATGACATTATTCCAAATATTTCCATTTTTAAGATGGTTTAGAGTGTTTATATGTGCTATAAATATGTAAATGACCAAATGACCTTTGAAAACCGCTTTTATACTGTGCAGGATTTACTTTTAAACAATTTTCAACCAGAAACTGCTAGTAAACATCACAAATAATTACAAAGAAGCGGCAATTAACACACTGAATTAATTTGAAATTTTGAAGTAGAAAGCCTGAAATAGTATTTTAATGTCGGCATGAGACGAAAGTCTTTTCTTCTCTATTGTGACTAATATCGGAGTGAAATGGCTTCAAGAATGAGAAAAAATGTTGGCCGGGACTTGATTTTGTCCTTGGGGAATTTTGGTTTGTTATTGGTGGATCTCATGTGAGTGACAGGTTTCCCCGCCCTCACGCCAGTAAACACATCATCAGAGAAGAGAAGTGATATCGAGAAGAGGGAGGGGAAGTTATTTTGATTAAAAGATTATGAGGGCACATGAATTCAAAGAATAATTATGTGCATGGATAAATCATTTATAATAAATACTGCAAGATTCCATGAGAAATAATCAATTGAACATGGTGACTTTAATGAATGCTTAAATGCAAAAGATTAGAAACAGAGAAAATATCTTTAGCACAATGCACAAGCCTCCGCCTTGATAGAGAAACGTGTGTGTGTGTGTGTGTGTGTGTGTGTTAGAGAGGGAGGTAGATGGTTCAGTACAAATCCTGGGCAGCCTGTGAAACAAAGCAGTCTTGGATGGAGGGATAAATGGAGCGAGCAGATAGAGGGGTGGAGTGAAGGAGAGGCTTTCAACCCTGTGTCTCCTAAATGCCTGGAACATCTCATACACATGAGTGTGTGTGTGTGTGTGTGTGTGTGTGTGTGTGTGTGTGTGTGTGTGTGTGTGTGTGTGTGTGTGTGTGTGTGTGTGTGTGTGTGTGTGTGTGTGTGTGTGTGTGTGTGTGTGTGTGTGTGTGTGTGTGTGTGTGTGTGAGATCTTAATATATAAATACATGTTTGATCTTTCTTTCTTATACTCAGTGTGCAAAGACTTGTGTATTTGAGAGAGAGTTTGCTTCCACAACCAAATGGTTGCATGAATATAATGTTTTTTGGCAGGTTGATTGTGAATTAAACACTCAATTTAATGTGTAAATCTAATTTTAAAAAAAGTCCTAAAGGAGCATCAAGGAGCACAAAAGAGCCCTGGATATCTGAGTGTTTAGTGGGCTTTCATTCTGTGGGTTAGTCGGATGTAAATCTGTTTAAAGGAGAATTTAGGTGAGAGATTATATGAGACCTGCGTGTGTGTGTGTGTGTGTGTGTACGTCAGGACCTAGTTATATATATATATATATATTAATAAAAACTATTTGGAAAATAGTTAAAATATTAAATGGAAAATGTATTTTTTTTATCATTTATCATTTTATCAGAGCTGTGTTCAGTGTTATTGTAGTATTTATATACTGTTATATAATTTATTCATATTTCTAGTTAGCTTTATTTTTATATTTTTAATTTTAGTAATTTTGATATGCACTTTTGACTTTTTTTTTTACAAATATTTTGATTTAGCTTTAATTCTTTTCAGTTTTAGTACATATGTTTTAATTAAACATTTATTTTTGAGTTGCCAAGGCAAAAGTTCAGTAACAGACTGACAGTTCACTTACATGTTTTAAGTTTGAACTATCTTTAAAAATCATGTTCATAATTATTTGAAATTCTCCTATATATTGACTCAATTGTGATATTGTGAACTAACCGATAAGATTTTCATTTTTAAAAATTTAAAGTATACATGTATATATGATTTTAACGATCTATCCAGTATATAACCCTCTTTCTACCATGTCTTTCTATGTGAAGTGATGCTTTGGATAATTTATTATTGAACTGCATTGATCAAAGAATCAGCAGTTCACTTCCTTGCATTGCCACTGATCTGTATGTAAAGCTATGATACTGTATGTCTCCGTTTTTAGAAATATATTGTTTTACTTAAGATCCGCGTTGAACAATTCATTAGGGCATTTTGTTTCTAAATTGATGTCTCAAAGTTATTAGCAAAGTCTTATTATATAACTGAAATAAAATAAGTTTAAATTGAAGTACTGACATTACTAAAACTGAAATAACTGAAATAAAAAATAACTAAATACACACAAAAAAATCTAATAACACAAAAGCACAGCAAAATGTCTAAAACTAAAACTAAAATATTATAATTATATTATATTCAATTATATATAATATATATAAGCTAATTCACAATATTAATACTATATTGTATAATACTAAAACACTATAAATATTTTTTGAAGTAACACCGGTGTCTATCTAATGCATAAATGTAAATGTTATATATAATAATAAATAATGCATAAAGTACAGCACAGTGGATATCTCAAAATGAAGCAAGGTTTGTGGGTTTGTGTTCCACTGTTCTGGCGTAATGGATAAAGCTTCGGACTATAAACTTCCGGACGCTGGTTTGGTCATTAGCTGATAGCTCTGTGTCCTTGAGTAGGGCACTTAACTTCAGTTTACTCCGGAGGGATTGTGTGTGTTATGAGTGTGTAATGCAAGTTCCTCTGGATAAAAGCATCTGCTTACCGGAATAATGCATGTTTGTTAATTCAGTTCAAGTTCATTTGTATAGCTCTTATTGTTTTTAAAACAGGTGCACATAAAATGCTTGTTTAAATGTTTTTGGAAGTATTCATAGTGATATATATATATATATATATATATATATATATGAATAATATTTGACAGTTTTGTATGTTGATTCAAAGTTTGTTTCATCTCCCCTGCTGAACTCACTCTTTCTTTCTTTCTTTCTTTCTCGTTCTTCACAGTATGTGGCGTTCGGATCCCTGCTATTCATCCTCATCTCCATTTCCACCTTTTGCATGGAGACGCACGAAGCGTTCAACACCATCTACAACAAAACGGAGAACGTAACGGTAGGGAACGTGACGAAAGAGGAGATCGTGTACGAGGTGGTCACGGACAGATGGCTCACGTACGTGGAAGGAGTGTGTGTGGTTTGGTTCACCATCGAGGTCTTCACGCGCGTCGTCTTCTGTCCCGACAAGGTGGAGTTCTTCAAGAGCGCGCTGAACATCATCGACTTCGTGGCCATCTTGCCCTTCTACCTGGAGGTCGGTCTGAGCGGGCTCTCCTCCAAAGCGGCTAAAGATGTCCTGGGCTTCCTGCGCGTGGTGCGCTTCGTGCGAATCCTGCGTATCTTCAAGCTGACGCGTCACTTCGTGGGCTTGCGTGTCCTCGGACATACACTCCGCGCCAGCACCAATGAGTTCCTCCTGCTCATCATCTTCCTCGCTCTTGGCGTTCTCATCTTCGCCACTATGATCTACTACGCCGAAAGGATAGGAGCCAGTCCGGACGACCCTACGGCCAGCTTGCACACCAGCTTCAAGAACATCCCCATTGGTTTCTGGTGGGCCGTGGTGACCATGACCACTTTAGGCTATGGAGATATGTATCCGGAGACGTGGTCGGGGATGCTGGTGGGGGCATTGTGTGCCCTCGCGGGGGTGCTGACTATTGCCATGCCGGTGCCCGTGATTGTTAATAACTTCGGCATGTATTACTCTCTGGCCATGGCCAAGCAGAAGCTGCCTAAAAAGAAGAACAAACACATCCCACGAGCCCCGCAACCCGGCTCGCCCAATTACTGCAAGCCGGACGCCCTGGCAATGGCGACGGCCTCGCCCCAGAGGATCCTGGGTAATGTGCTGGGGTCGAGCGGGCTGGCGGGTGGACTGGCGGGTGGATTGGCGGGAGGACTGGCGGGTGACTGTCCTCTAGCTCAGGAGGAGATCATAGAGATTAACAGAGGTGAGACACAGAACAAATACACGCAGATTTAATGACTGTTTTTAACCTTGTTATGGAAAATTCTTTTCATAATTTATTTTTATAGGTTTTGATATTATCACGTGTGAAAGTCGTAAAACAAGAAGTTTCAATAATATGGTTGAATAATTTTAATGATAGTACTGAATAACATTAAGCTTTTGGAGTGGTTGATAGGATTAATGTATCATAATATGATTATTTTGCCTGAAATCCAACAGAAATGTATTTATAATTTTTATATTATATTTATTATATAATATATTTATTATATACATTTTTTTATTATAGTTATTTTAGCTTGAAATCCAACAGAAACGTGTATATATATATATAAAGTTTGGAATCCAACAGATTTTTTCTTATATCTTATATCAAACTTTGTGTTTTTATATTACATATTGTTTTTATATATTATATAATATTATTTTATATTACATATTTCTTATATTTATATATTAAGCTATCTTTGGATAATGATTGATTGACTGTGAATGATTTATGTAGGCCTCTTAAATATTATATATTATATTTATAATTTTATTTTTATATTTTATATAGTGCATTGTTTTTTTATATTTATATATTAATTTCTGTGAACTTAATACTTTGCCTATGAAACTTCAAATCATATTCAAAATTTATAAAAAATACATTAATAAACCACAACCGTCAAAGACATCTGAAAGATATTTAGGAGCTGTGTCGGAAAATGTATTAGTGCATTGTTAAAATGTTATTAAAATGGTACAATGCAACAAAATGTCCTTGCACTGTACAACTCTCTCTCTGTGTGTGTGTGTGTGTGTGTGTGTGTGTGTGTGTGTGTGTGTGTGTGTGTGTGTGTGTGTGTGTGTGTGTGTGTGTGTGTGTGTGTGTGTGTGTGTGTGTGTGTGTGTGTGTGTGTGTGTGTGTGTGTGTGTGTGTGTGTTTTCCAGATGCACTGCTCTTCCTACTAATGTCATGTCTATCATCAATTATTCATTGTTTTTAAAACCTGCAAGTCTCTAATAGTTCTATATGGTCACTATTAGTTCTACAAGGTACAGGACAGGAAAAAGGGCAATGCATAACCTTGCCTAACAACTTATCTTTTTGCTATCACATTAGTTCCAGATAAAGGTGCATAGTAATTGCTTTCATTCAGGACGTGCTAGCTATTTTCTCTTTAAGGAAGAGCAACAACCATTTACTTTATCTACAATTTAGCAGATTTGTTGTTTGCAGATTAAATATATATATATATATATATATATATATATATATATATATATATATGCATGTATGTATGTATGTATATTAGGGCTGTAACGATACACCAAACCCACGATTCGATTCGTATCACGATTTTTGACCCACGATTCGATTCGTATCGCGATTCTATCACGGGGGCGGGGCTTGAGGGGGCGGGGCTTGTGGTGAAAAGAAGAGATTTTGAGAGAAGAAAAAAAATACCGGTATTTTTATTAAATAACATTAGGAAAAACCTGTATAATCTAAACACCAAAGAACAATAATAACTATGCAAATTATTATACTATACGGCAGTGTAGGCTGCTGCTTTTGGGCTGTGTTCTGTACTCCAACTAAATTGATTTCGGGATGGTGCCGTAATATGCATCTGCATGTTGGACGTGTTGCCGGTCAATTGAGGATTAATTTAATGCACTTTCTGAGAATTTATATTTCAAGTTTTGGCTGCAAATTTCACGTCCATAATGCTGAAATTGCCAAATTTTAAATAATTTATCCTCAACTAGTTTTGTGGTGTAGGTCTACGTAGGCTATTTTATAATGTTAACTTCAAATAATACTAATAGTAATTTAAAGATGTGGTAGTTCTCATGGGCCTGAGGGGAGGGGAGGGGGGGAGGAGGGGGGGGATCCCCCCTTTAGATGATTCTCATGGGGGGGATTTTTTTTGTTTGAGGGGAGAAAGGGGGGGCATTTTTTCCAAACAAAATTATTACATTTATCTTGCCTAAATGTTTGCGCTCATTGCATTTTTACAATGGGGTAATAGCCTATTGTTGTTAAGAATTTACACATCACAAGGAAGCTTGATTTAAATTGTTTAATTAAATTGAAAAAAGTAGCACAAATAAATACAATAGAATAAAGATACAAATAAAGACAATTAAAGAGAAAAGTTTTTGAATAGGTCTAACACTAGTATTTATATACAGATACTGAATAAAGTAATCAAATGGAAAATAACACTGGGTAGTATTTTAGTCCTGAATAAATTAAATACATAGGCTATTAATCCTGATTCCTTTAACTTAAAGCCATCTTTTGTTGTTTTGACAACAAAATTAATGACAGACACATATGGCTGCCGTCACTTTAAGAGCTAGTGCACGGAGCCTGTGTTCATTATACTGGCATGCGTTTTATGTTTATTAAAAACAAACCCGACTATAGCCTATTTAGAGTATAGCCTACTCACAAAGACCGAAATTGACAATTTTGCGTGTTAAAGCAATATAATCCGCGAAAAATAGTTACTAGCCAGCTGTTTTTGAGGCGGATTTTCTATGAATGTGCGCATAGAAAATAATCTCAGAGAGCGCGCGAGCACTGATTAGTTTAAAATCGCTTGAATGTTTAAACTGGTAAGACTTAAAAAGACTTCAGTCACGATGCACTGCTGTCCCGATTGTGCAAGTGAATATTCCGTCATGTCCCGACCTTACAGTCTATGGTCCCGACTCCAAAACGCGAGTGTGTATTATCGCCGCAGCGCTTGATGCCTGCCTTGCACAAAACATTATGAGAAGAGATAGAAGACGCGCGGCACCGCTGAACACTCACGCTGTTTGTGAAATTGCGTCTGGAAGATAGTTGTTAAAAGAATGATTTTATTTTATTATCTGTGTGGATTACGATTGCGGGAATTTCCCACATTATAAATGGGAGACCTGCGGGAATGATTAGAATTATGCGCAATACCCGCGCCGAAATTCGAGCCCTGGTTCTGGACAGGAAGGATAACTCTGGGAGTTGGAAGGGGTGTGATCGCGATTCTGCCTTCTCACATCGCGATACAGGATCGTGGACCTGAGTATCGCGATTTCGATTTTATATCGCGTATCGTTACAGCCCTAATGTATATATGTGTATATATATATATATTTTTTGTAAATAGTAAACTCTAAACCTAGAAATTCAGTGCAGGACCATAGAAGCTAACAGAATTTACCATATCTGAACCAGATTATCATTAAGATTCACCCAGTTCAAAGTAACTTAATGAGAACTGGGGCTGTCATGCTGCCAAAAAAAAAAGTATCTTAAAAGTCCTCTATGCGATTCATGTGCTATACTTTAAGTCTTCTGAAACAATATGCTTAGTGTGAGGAACAGGTCAAAAGTAATTTTTCACTGCTACACAGCTAGGATCTTAAGATTGTTTTGTGACAGATCATTTCAATGGATTAAATTAGTTCTCAGAGCTGGTGTGAATGATTTGTTCACAAATGAACCCGATTCAGTTCTCAAATTCAACTCACTGACTCAAGAAATTAAAGTCAATCAGGTTTAGGACAAAATTAGTAGTAGTAATTAATGCCACAATTTTATGTATTTTCATGTAATCCACATTTTACCTAATTTAGGTCATCCTTCTCTCCTGTCTCACGCTTTCTGTGTTGATTCATGTCTCTCTTCAGACTCGAAGCAGAACGGTGACGCAGCCAGTGCCGCTCTAGCGAACGAGGACTGTCCAACAATCGATCAGGTTCTCAGTCCGGACGAGCGCAGCCCGATGGGCCGAACACAAGAGCGTTACCAGCAGGACAGAGCCTGCTTCCTCCTCAACACGCGAGAGTTTCGACCCACTGATGGGAACGTGCGGAAAGGTACGTTTAAATGCTTCTGCAAGCGAGTTACACACACACATTCACACAGTCTCGGCCCAATCCCAGCCTCTGTGCAAGATGTGTAAGATCTTAAAGATCCCTTTCTAACATAGTTTGCACACACAAGCATCCCCTAAAACCTGCCCATCTCACACACTCATGTCCATCTCTCCGAACATACTGATTACATAACCATAAACATCTCTGGGTTTTTTCACACTTGGGTGGTTTCACGAGGCTGAGAGCATTTATAATAATTTTGTCAAGTCAATTTTATTTATATAGCGCTTTTCACAATACACATTATTTCAAAGAAATCTATCAATTTATAATCAATATAAACAATCAAGCCAGCGAGATTAGCACGTCGCTTAACATGTGTGCTTCATAATGTTTGATATGCATATACTGTATATCCAACTGTATATATAGAGCTGTGCAATGGTTTAGTTGAAATTTTGTGATGATTGAAATAATCAAGCAGTCGAGAATTGCAATTTAGTTTATGCATATGAACAGAGCAAATAAAGTCTGACCCTGGAGCACTGGTCCAAGAAGCATTCACTTTAAACCCACTGTACAGTTCGTTTATATCATGCATTTCAATCAAAAAAGCATGCCAGGCTCACTTTATTTTCTCATCTGTGTCGTCAAATACTTCAGCTGTTTTGTATGGAGCATAATTTTTTTTTATAGAATTTTGCAAGCAGCAATTCACAAATCATAACTTAATTTATATTCACAAAATTCTATTAGCAAATGCCCATCCAACCAACAATTCTTAAATGCACAAGCACTTTTGCACATTTCTGAAAGTTTGTTTGTTGGATCTACATTTGTGAATCATCAAGTGTGTGTGAATGGCTATGGAAAATTATTTTATCTATCAGTTTTATCTATCATGTTTTACAGTAGAAATATCTTAACTTTCTTAAATCAAGAAACATTTATTTGAGAAGCAAAATTCCATCTGAAAAATATATTAAAAGTAAATGAGTTTATGTTTAAAACATGAGTGGGGTAAGAAAAATAAACTTAGTTCTAAGGGGAAAAAAATTGTCTTACCTCTTTGACAGATTTTTTTCTTTGTTTTTTTAAACATAAACTGAGGTAAACATTGCTGTTTGCAAATATATAAACTTTTTTGTTAATGTGAATAAGCTTACGTAATTTGTGTATCATATTTGTAAACGCATTCATTTTGAGACTATTTTAGCTCCATAGTTTAAGGTATGGCAGGATATAAGCAGCTTATGCTATTTTAATAAAATATTTTACATTTGCATGTAATCATTTAGCAGTGAAGTCATCAAAGTAAGGAAATCATCACAGAAATGTAATATTATTCAACAGCAATTTTCAATAAATAAATTAGATTAAATGCGAAGTCTGTCATTTCTGAGCCAATAGCGGCACCAAATGAAATTGCAGAGATATTGTCCAGCAAACATATAATCCCACTGTTAACTTACACCATTGGTTGACTCAATGCTAGTCATTAAAAACTAAAATGGTCAAAATCAGATCCATCCCCTCATTTAAGGCCAGGAACAGTGTGAATACAGAATGAACCAGTTTGTTTTTTGCTCCACTTCAAGGGATCTGAAGTTGGTTATTTTAGGATTCAAGTGTGAAAACATCCTTGAAAACACACTGACCTCTGAAAAATCTCTCTTTTGACATTTTTCCTCATCTCTTTTTTCTTTAATTTCTTTATTTTTGTTTGGTGTTTTTTTTTTTTTGCATGTCTAATTTTCCATAATAATACAACATTTCTCCTCCGTTTCTTTCCTCACATTCACTATCCTCTTCTTTTTCCCATCTATATTCCATTATCTCAATTTCTTTTTGCATTGCATTTTCCTTGATCCTTGGTCTTCATTTTCAGTGTCAAACCTTCTGTTACACACAACATCCCACAACACTTTTTGACCCTGTTCTGTCACCTCCAACAACCACACAAATCTCCTATCCATCCACAAAAACGCACAACAAATGACACGAACAATGTCCGATCCATGCACTCACAATTGTCAGAACTCGATATATCTCAGGTTTCCGTTCCCTCAACACAACCCGACGGATATTAATGCAAACTCCACCTTGGCATGGATCAAACCATAGTGATCAGAGGTAAAGACCAACCACAGAAATAGAAACATACAAACACATGCTCATAAAGTCGGATAATTAATGATCTAGGATATTTAACACAATTACACACACATTTACACCTGCATGGGTGTTTCGTTGTTGATGGGTGTAATCTTTCGTGTTGATGTTGTGTTGTTGTCCTAACAAACTGTCATTAGTTTCATCTGTTAAAGGAAATGAATCTAATGTTGTATGATGTTACTGAATATGAGTTTAAGTTTGGGTTTCACACACTCTCTGAAAAATAGAATTGCTCTTGTATGTTTTTGCAGATTGGCTCTCACCTCTTAAATTGCTGACTGTCCCACTCTGGACAGTCAATGCCAAAAATGTTTGTGCACTGTGGACAATTTATCACCCACTTTAACACTCGGCATGTAGAAACTCAGCAGAAATACAATGAGATGACACAAATCTTACTATAAAAGTGCATTTTTCTGACACTGTGTGTAGAGGACAGTAGACTAGCAATCAAATGTGTTTAATGGAATATTCCAGGTTTATTTTTAAAGAAATAATTGCTTTTATTCAGCAAGGACACAGTAAATTGATCAAAAGTGACAGTAAAGACCATTTTAATGTCACAAAATATATATAATTCAAATAAATGCTGTTTTTTCCCACTTTCTTTTCATCTATTCATCCTGACAAAAAATTTGGATCACAGTTTCTACAAAAATATTTAGCAGAAAAAAAAAGTTTTCAACTGATAATAATCTATATAATAAATGTTTCTTGAGCATCAAATCATCATATTGAAATGTTTTCTGAAGGATCATGTGACACTGAAGACTGGAGTAATGATGCTGATTTATTCACAGGAATAAATTACATATTCAAATATATTCAAATAGAAAATAGTTATTCTAAATTGTAATAATATTTCACAATCTTACTTTTTTTACTGTATTTTTGATCAATTAAATGCAGGCCCAAAATTTTTAACGGTAAATAAATAAATTAACGTTACAATTTATGTGAATAGTGAAACTGTTTAACATCATTACACTAACATGTTTGAGAGCAGAATCCAGCGATTGACCAATCAGATTTGAGTATCACAGAAAAATGCATTGGTCATTTTATCACACTAGTCTCAAGCCATCACATGTAATGTTTAAGTGTTAACATACAATTTAATAGCTGTACTTTGTTGATTTGCTGTGCTGTTCATGTCTATGATTGTGAAATAATCCAAATTATTAGGTTGAAAATAAGCTGGAATATTTCTTTAAAGATCCTTTGAAATGTTGCATATACTGTATATATGTTTTTACGATGTTAAAAAAGAAGAGAGCAGAAACCCAATCTTTACTCGGATGTATTCAGGTCTGTTACACTAACCTCATACTCTCTGTAATGAGAAAAACATGCATATGGGACAAAGTTGGACACTATAGTGTTGTGTAACAAAGATTGTTTTCAATTTCATATGAGATCCAGTGCAATTACAAATGGAACTGCACCTGCTGCAGTGTGTGTGTGTGTGTGTGTGTGTGTGTGTGTGTGTGTGTGTGTGTGTGTGTGTGTGTGTGTGTGTGTGTGTGTGTGTGTGTGTGTGTGTGTGTGTGTGTGTGTGTGTGTGTGTGTGTGGTTTTCAGTGGGATCTCACACGCTCTGTATTGTCTTTTTCTTCAGGTTGTGTCATATCCCGCGTTTGTATGTTGGCTACTTCAAATATTCTCTCACTGTTCTACTGTCTCCCCCGTCCTCCTCCTCGCTGTGTGTGCGTGCGTGCGTTGTGTTTGTTGTGATGTGACGTGGCTTATTGTGTTTTCCATGTGTTTCCCTCACTCTTCCACTGACCTTTAACCCTGGAGTGATGGAGGGCGCGCACGTGCGCACCAAGGCAACACGTAAAAATGCACACACATAGAAAAACTAACTCGAAGGTTGCTTAGGTGTTCGCTGTGCTGAGTCGAATCACCTCAAGTTAAAGGTCAGGGGTCGATAGAGGTCAATGTGAATTCAAATGAGCACGAGTTTTCGGTTCTGTGCCATGCTGCAAACACTGTGCGGGCAACATTGACTCAAAAACATATTTGGGCCTAAATGTAAGATTTATTTATATATTTGAATTGCATAAACATTTTTTACACACTGAGTTAATATGCAATTCAAATACATAATCTAAAATTTAGCCTAAATATTTTTGGAGTGGATGTTGCTGCCGATCGCAACAGTGAGGGGAAAAAGTAAAGATGGATGTAGAAAAAGAGTGTTTATGTGTGGCACAGATTCCTACGAATCTGCTCATACAACCTCAACCTGCTTCAGTTCCTAGCGTTGCCGGAATCTCCTACATGTGTGTGACAGACTGTGTGTTAGCTCTTGTTTTTGAGGTGTGTGTATGTGTGCTGTGTAACTGACGTCTGACAGACTGGTTGACAGACAGACACTGGGATATTTGGACAGACTCACAGACAGACTGACGTAGAGCAGGTAAGAAGGAACCGTGGTAAAAGCCAAGCCTGTGTTTTCCCAGCACCTATCCTGGGCTTGAGCAACACATCGTCTTCTGGGACGCAGTCGCTCTATCACTTTTAACATCCAGAGACCCTATAGATGCAGAAATAACATTATGTTAAGCTTTAAAGACCAGTGACCAGTGTCGGTTGAGGATATGTATGTGTATGTGTGAGTTCTGTAACATGGCATCTTAGCTAAACTGCCAGGCTCTGTTTCAAAACCTAGTGAGCGAACATCTACATATAGTATAGAGCATATGGAGCTACTACTACAATAGTTACATTAATAACATATATTCCAACCTGACATTAGAAATGAAAATCTCTGTCATATTCTCTCTAATAAATCTCTAATATTCTCTGATTTAAGGGTGTCATGTGATGAGGAACTTGAGAGTCAGCGATCACCATGAAATAAAGTAGTTTTTTAAATACAATGAGAATCAACCAATTTACTTCTTGTTGCAAAAAACAAATAAACTGAATCTGACAGTCAGTGATGTTTTAAGTTTTAGTAGTTTTGTATTTTTGTCATTTTCGTTTCTATTTAGCTTTGATTTATTTTTATTTCAACTTTAGTTTTAGTCATTTTAGAACTTTATTCCAAAGCAACATTTCAAATTTTCATTTAAGTTTTATGTTTTTCATCTAATGTTTCTATTTTATTTCAGATTTATTTCAATCAATAAAATGATTTTTAATAGTTTTAGACAATAATAACAACACTGGTTTGAAAATGTATATAAGCAATAGCGAATTGCACACCAACATTTAATATTTGGGGTATGGGTTTGTTCAAATCACTAATTCTAGGTATAAAATAATGAAATAAGCATAGAAATAATTGATGAGAAAATAACTAAATATTCGTGGCAAGCACCCTAATTATGCGGCCTTGATAAGATACCTTGTTTTGGCCACGACATAAGGTGGAACCATATGGAACGTTCATGAAAAACACAATCCCATAATGCATTGTGATTTTCATCGAAAAAGACATGGCATGGTAAATGGTTTCATGCATTTAAAATGCACTATTTCAGCCATTATTTGAGTGTTATTTGTGCAACTGCTGACGTCAGTCCTCACTGGAATCAACTGCAAGCATCCGTCGAGTCTCCCGGGCGCTTCGGCACTATTTGTGTGGTGTGTGAGTAACCATTAACACAGTTAGTGGCCATGGAGAGCATTTCAGACCAGTCACTTATGAGGCTCCGTTTCAGCTAGGATGCTGCCTTAGAAGCTAACAGACTATGTAGACTGCAAGTTAGCACACTGGGGTTTGGAACAGAGCCATAGTGCCTCGTCAAACAGACATTAGACTGTTAATTGGGCACGATACAGTGAGTGTAAACTGTGTGAGTGAGTCTGTGCCAATGGGAGTTGATTTAAGATCTAAATATACTCCTGCCATCTGTGGAACCTATACAGACACACACATATTGCTCTGGGTGTTAAAACGATCTCTTCCTGTGCAATATAATCCCTAAATGCTGTTCACTGTTCTTAGAGGAGTGTGTGTGTGTGTGTGTGTGTGTGTGTGTGTCTGGGTGTGCGCACCGACCTGCCCTGCTGTAATGCTGTTTGCATGAGGCTATTTGCTCAGAGTCAAAGTCAGTATCAGACAACTGAAGTCTCTGTGAAGGATTTCTGTAAGCCATTGTGAGTTCTCTTTCCCTCTCTGTGTGTCTCTCTATCTTCTGTTGTCTTCCTCCATGTCCTGTTGTTTGTCTTGTATGTTTATTATCTTGTTCCAACTGGTCATTTTCCGTGTATGTTCAACTGGTCAAAGTTCATCAATGCCCTGTTTTCTGGGCCACACTTACAAGCAAACATCAGTTTCATTGAAGCAACTACAATAGTTTATACTTTATTCGAGACTAAAAGCGAATATAATTTTAAAGGGGTCATATCATAACATAATGAACCAAATATTCCTCAATCTTTTTAGATAAAACATTCATTATCATAAGTCTTATTGCTATTTATTGATTCATATTTTAATGTTTTATTTTTGTATATTGTAATATTGATTGTAATATATTTTTAATATTCATAATTATTATTTTTTTTAAAATTTTTAAGTTTTATTGCTGTATAATTATTTATTTTTAAGATTTTATTATTTTAATATTTTCATTTTTATTTTAATAAATCCAGCAAAGTTGCAAGTGCAACTGAATGTGGCAATCAGCATGCATTTAAAAAAAAATATATATATATATATATATATATAAAAAAAAATGTTTATATGTGATATAATAAATCAAGTATTCCTACCTTCAAAGGGATAGTTCACCCGAAAAATGAAAAATCTGTCAGTATTTACTCACCCTCATGTTGTTCCAGCCCCGTAAGATTTTCGTTCATCATCGGAACACGAATTAAGATATTTTTGATTAAATATGAGAGCTGGATCACTCCTCAAATGGGCTTCTGTGTAATTGAAACTTGCCAGCCCAGAAAGTTAGTAAAGACATTGTTTAAAATAGTCCAAGTGACCACTGTGGCTCAACCCTTAGTTTATCAAGCAACGAGAATACATTTGTGCTAAAAAACAAAACAAAAATAATGACTTTATTCAACTATTCATTTTTTTTCTGTGTGTGCCTCTGAGTGAGTACACATAGTGTAACAGCGTAGCGCTTTTGTGTTGTACGTCAGAAAATAGGCTCACTATTGGCCGATGCTGGTCATGTGTGTGTGTTGCTGGCCAATAGTGAGCCTATGTTCTGACGTACAACCCAGAAGCGCTGTGCTGTTACACTACTCAGATTTAATCAAAAATATCTTAATTTGTGTTCCGATGATGGAGGTATTACGGGGTTGGAACAACATGAGGGTGAGTAAATACTGACAGAACTTTTGGTCGAACTAACCCTTTAATATGAAGGCAATTGAACTTGACAATCAGAGATAATCATGCATTTTCATTGTATGTAAAAAAAATTAAATAAAAAATAAAACCTTTTTTGCTGTTATACATAATATGATATGACCCCTTTATGGATTTAATTATATTTTGTTATTATTGAAGCACTATAAACTATTTCAAGAAAGCTGTAACGCGTGGGTGTCTTTCACATAACAGTCTCTCAGTTTATTGATATTTCCTTTATGTATACACAAATTGTAGCCTTAAGTTGCATTACAAGTTCAAAGTTATAGTCTTTATGAAACATGCCTTGAGCAGGACATTCAAAACTAAACAGGTGTGCTCTAGTTCCGTCAAGGCAACAGCATGAAATCTCTTTTTTCTCCATTAAAACAGGGTCTCCATCAGGTCTATATTTAGTCTGTGTAGTGAAGCGGTTATGCATTAGAGATGTGTAAATATTTGCCCTGATGATACGATTCAATTGTGGAATGCATCAGGAAATCTTAATTTTGGTTCAATTCAATTGGTATGATTCGTCATTATTTTCTAAAATAAACGCGTTCGAATACGTTTGTGTCAGAATTAGATTTGGTGGATTTTATCAAATTTAAATTGGATTTTGCATAAGAAATTAACACTGTAACATTAGGTATTATAGTAAGTATGATAAATTCTTACATTTTGGAATAAGTGCATTAAATTAACATTGTTAAATTAATGCATTTAGTTAAAGATCATTCATAAACTAAAATAACAGAGGGTTTATCACTCATATCATCACTCACACACACAGACACACTCCTTCCATGTCTTCTGTATATGTGTAGTTGTTAACGTTGCATGTGTGTGTTTGCAACTGTGCATTTCCTGTCTGCAAATATCACAACTTGTCATTTAGAAACCCATTTTTTGAACTATACATTAGTGTCATTGTTTACAGGCCT
Source organism: Siphateles boraxobius (assembly GCF_051911475.1). Lineage (NCBI taxonomy): Eukaryota > Metazoa > Chordata > Actinopteri > Cypriniformes > Leuciscidae > Siphateles > Siphateles boraxobius. Next base: position 27,554,847 of record NW_027508876.1, read on the forward strand.
CCTATATATTGTCTAAAAATAAGCATTACTATTATTATTGTGCCATTGTGTTGTGCTAAACTAAAGGTTAACAAGTGGCACTGTTGAAGTTTAAGGACTAGTTTGATAACAGAGCAGTATCAGCGTATTTTATCTGTTCTCCTGTTACAGCACATTCCAGCAGTCAGCAGCCAGTCATGGTTGTGGTGTTCTGTGTTCTGGTCACAAGCCGATCGATAGAGCTTAATTGTGGGTAATGTGAGCTCTCTCTATAGCTAACAGTCCAGCGGTCGATATACTGCCGGAACAGCCTGAGCTGTAATAAAGCTTTCACAGCACACATGTAGACCTAAGCAACATATATGACAGAAAACAGGACTGGGCAGTGGGTGTTGACACAAATTTCATAAGCTTGCAATTCGATTCAGTTCCCAATCTCGATTTGATATCGTTTAATTAGCATACATATATAAGATACTGTAAATGTAAATTTCTATCAACTATGTAAACAGGAAACCCTGTCATTTGGTATTACTGTAATATTAAAGGTTAAAATTAACAACAGATTTGTATAAAAACATTTAAATTGAATATAAGGTAGTTTTATGATGATTACTTTTTAATAATATAATTATGTTTCTACTCCAATTCGTTGATGAAATATAAAACATTTAAAGATGGCAGTATAACTTGTTTTTAATGATGTATTTATACAAACATACAATAAAGAAATTTTATGTAAAAATATAATGAATATGTAATTGAGTGCATTTTTCTAGCTAACGTAAGTTTATGGTCACTGAATGGCTTTTCTGAGGTTAGGTCTACTTGTATTCTAACTTTGAGCTGTTGTTTACGTATTTTCGTCAATAAACCATTATTACAAGATTACATGAGATATAATGCGGATTTTGGAAAGTTGTAAGTTACTGTATCTTTCAACATACCCTCTGATGTTCGTGTTTATTTCGTGGTTGTAAAGCGGAAATAAAGCGGAAGAGATGAGTTGACGCGCGCTGCGCGCTACCGCTTCACTTGAACTGAGATTTGTCACGTCACAATAAAGAGCGCCAAGAAGGTATTTATCGTTTAAATTTCGCATTAAAATTTACAGAGTTTGAAAGCTGAGCCTTTCGTGTGTTCAAGTCTTGTCGGACAGATCGTATTTACGAGTTGAAGGCGCACATATAACGCCACCACAAAGTTGTAAACACGAATTGAAATCTCAGCCTTGAAGTGCTATTGGAAGTATCATATTAGTCTCCTAGTTAATAAATAATGGACATGACCCTCTCAAGTCAAGTCAAAATGCGATGAGCTCGTAATCATTACTTCAGAAGTGGGAAGTAGGAAAGGTGCGATAGCACGTGAAGGCAGCATTAAGTTAACAGTATTAGCAAACGCTTCATTTAAAAATTAAAAAGGCACAATGCACTTTTGGGATTTTTTGGAAGGGAGGAGCGCTGCAAATAATGTGAAGAGTGTTAGTGAAGACGATTAAACCGAAATTTATATTTTCAACCCAGCCCTAACATAAACACCCAATCCTCAATCACACCCATTATTGCCTCAACTTATCAGGGTGTCATCATTATCATCATTATCCAATAGCCTAACTGATGCTGTACGGTGGTCGCATGGACTGTGGCGTTTATTAAAGATTATCATTTTATTAGGGCATCTAAATGTGGTTCTGATATTTGCACACCCCTTTTTTTTGTTCTTTCATGTCATTCACTCTCTTTTTAACTCTTTCCACTGTGTGACTAACACTCATCTCATCCTTCATTCGCCTCCAGGCCGTCAGTGCAGCACCAGAGTTTCTAATGCGTGACTATGGGTAGGTACATCAACTGTTTAAAATTGTTCTGTACATGTTCAAACAGTAAACACTTCTTTATGAGCTTTTCCTGGTTCACTGTAGGTATGCAAATCTTGTAGCACTCATCATACTGAGCGATCTGAACATGGTAATATTATAAAATATTACATGTACATGATAAGAAATATAAAATAAACTATAACGCACCTACATTAGCATGAGAGGTATCAAAGCTGTTGTGGGTATTTACCATGGTAAATGTGTAGGAATTATAGCGTTTAGTTTATTTAGTCTTGTATTGCATTATTTAGTGCAATAGGCATAAATATGCTGTACTTCAAATATATAATGTAGCAAGAATATGCTATATAAACCATTTCAGGTATTAATAGGCATATTTTAGTAGATAGACAACATGAGATGTCAACACATTATACTTCGATAATGTATAACGTAACTTCTGGAACATCTGGATTTGTTTGAATCATGGATATATATAACCAGGTATATTTATTAATAGAGTAAATGAGGTCAATTTTAATTTCATGTTGTCTTCAAATATTTTTAAGGTAGTTTTGACATTTTTAATATATGCATTTTTGATTGGTTTATTTTTTTCACCGTGCTGTCACACAAATTTCCTGTTGTTTTAGTGGCGCTACATTCTCACACACCGTCCTACTTCCATCGAGTATCCATCACTCCCATTAAATATATTCCCTCTTCCTGTCTTATTCCACCCTCACTAATGCGCTCTGTCTCCTGAGGAATCCTTTAAAAGCTCTTACTAGGCAAACATAATAAAAAGGGCATGTGGCTGTCTGAACCGATGTTGACCAGGCATACGGGTAAAACAACCCAGTTATTTTTGTTGTTCTGTTGTCCAGACCAGCAGATAAAGTAGCGGTTGTGTCATACTGTGTTAGCGATGTGTGTGTGCTGTACTGTATTATAAACACAGGCTGTTCTGTATGTGCAAATCTTTTGCTATGGTTCCTACGTCCGTCTGTGTTCGCCGTCAGGCCTCCTGGTGCATCAATCGAATCAATTTTTGTTAGTTTTTTTAAATGTAATTTGTTGCATTGAATAGTTTGTAATTTTGCATAAGAATGATGCAACATTTTACAGAAGAATGCCTTTACAAACTATTTGCACAGAAATTCATTGCATATCGCTGACTGTAGTTTTTGTGTGCATGTTGAGTTTGATTGTGATTTTGCGCACATTTATGTGGCAAAGAAAAATGTGTGTGTGTGTGATTTAGGTAAACCCTACGTTATGGGGACAGAATGTCACCGCATAGATGACAATATCCGAAATCCTTGTCCTTGTGGGGACATTTTTTGCTTCCCACAAGGAAAACAGCTTATAAATCATACTAAGTTTTTTGAAAAGTAAAAATGCAGAACGTTTTCTGTGATGTATAGGTTTAGGGGTAGTTTAAAGGGATAGAATACAGTTGTACAGTATAAAAATCATTTTGTCTATGGAAAGTCCCCATAAAAAGTGTGTGTGTGTGAATTTTATATCAGACCTGACTCTGCACTTTTCTGTCTGAATGCATTTGTGTGTGTGTGCGTGTGTGTGTGTGTCCAAGCTGTTGTCCTACTTTCAGAGGAAAGTTGTCTTCCTTTTTTTTTTCCTTATCGTCCTTGTTTTTCTTCCAGCGTATGTTTCTGTTACTAACGTGCGGCAAACTTTTCCCACATTCACCTCTCCCTCTCCCATACAAACATGCATATAGGGAGAAAGCGGGAGAGAGCCAAATAAATCTGATATGTGGGTGGAAGGTCGCTGCTAGTCACTTCACTTAAATGTTTGGTCACAAAGCCTGACTACAAATCTCACAAAAGCTCAATGTAACACTCATAAGTCTGATTTTCTTTTTTATTACTATGTCAAAAGATGGAATTATAATACACTAAACACTTGTGAAAACATATCGAAATTACCGTAATTCAGAGTTTCTGGGGGAGATTTATGTTGATACATTACTGTATTTGCTTATTTTATTTTAGCCGACAACTTTTTGGTAGGCGTTACATAAATAAAAACGTATTATTAGTTGCTTAATATTTTGCCAGATTTTTTTGTTGTTGCATATTTTCATGTCATCAGCAAAGCCATAAATGTAGGCATTTTATGAGTGTGAAGATGTAAACAGCATAGATTCTGTGTTGTCTTTTTGTTATTACGGTAATTCCGACAACGTGAATGCAGTGGAAGTGTTATGAATTTTTTTTTTTGTCATGATTATATTATACAAATGCAGGCTTTATGACCTTTCAGTCAAGTGAAGTATAATAGGGTGTTCAGGAGGTAGTCAAAGAAACCAGCCAGCGGTCCACAAAAGCATATCTGTGCACTAAACCAACTGTGATGTGTTAATCAGCTTCTTACGGTGATATTTAATAGTAGTACAGAAACACTTGGTTGAGAATTACTTCACCTCAGTAAGTAACATTTAGTCTGTTCCAAAACCTAGTGAGCCGCCTAGACATTCCTTCTGTATATAATGATTTTTAGATCTTGAGCTTTGGAAAGGCACTATATATCAATGAATGAATGATTGATTGAATCTATATATTTTTCTATATATTTTGACATAGAGCTTTGGCAAGACACCATATAAATTATATATATATATATATATATATATATATATATATTATTTTTACCAAAAATTTTCAACATATTTTTGACCTTGAGTCTTGAAAAGGCACTATATAGAATAATTTATCTGTTTGTTTGTTTAGTACTAAAATGTGTACATATATATATATTTTTGACCTAGAGCTTTGGAAAGGCACCATATAAATTAAATTAAATTATTATTATTATTTTAAATGCATCAATACAAAATAAATAATTCAATTTATATGGTGCCTTTCCAAAGCTCTAGTTCAAAAATCTTTTTATTTATTACCTAAATGTGTCAATATATTTTTGAACATGGGCCTTGGAAAGGCACTAATTAAATTAAATTAAATGTATTCATTTATTTAAAAATGCATCAATACAAAGTACATAAAACATTTTTTATTTGTTTCCAAAATGCGATATATTTATTTATGTATATATATATTTATATTTAAAATATATTTTTGACCTTGAGTCTTTAAAAGCCGCTATATAGAATTTTGTTTTATAATTATTTTTTATTTTTTTTTAATACCAAAATGTATCAATATATTTTTGATCTTAAGCTTCAGAAAGGCACAATATAAATGATTCATTCATTACAAATAAAATAACATCAATACAAAATTAAGTAAAGAAAATACTTGCCTCAAAATGTGTCTGTTTGTTATTGCTTATTAGTGTCACATCATAAGCTTAGCAGTTCACCAGGTTTTGGAGCAAAGTAATCAAAAATGTTTCAAAACCCACTAACAACACTTTATCTTGTTTTTTATGTTTATAAACCTGTTGAAATGTCTCACAATGGCTCCCGTGGTTTCTTCAACAATCTCCAACAGTCTGGCCAACAGTCTTATTTGTTGTCTAGTCTTACTCTGCACTGGTTAACTGAAACACTTCATCGCAAATCACAACTTTACCACAACTTAGTGGCAAACAATCCAGCCAGTGTTTTCTTCAACCAGTGGGAATGTGTGGACGTTTATCTGTGGAGTATTTGATTCTGGGAAACTGTGTTTATATGTTGTGGAATTTTTAGTAAACCAATGTATGATGATTTTCATAACTGTCATTTTCCTGTTTTGTCCTGTCTTGTCCTGTGTATGTCTGTCCGTCTGTCTTTTACCTGTATCTTCACATTTGTTCCACTTTATATCTACGTTTAAATTTTACACTCATGTTTCTTTTTCTTTTTTTCCTTTCCCAATAATTAATATTCTGTCGGCTACATTGTCACTCAAACCGATATATATTAACCGAACATGTAACGCCCAATGACAATCCACCCTATCGCTCATGCTGTTCAATCGAAAAACACGCATTTAAAATTTATTCAACCTGTCTCTAACGTGGGCAAACAATCTGGCAGCCACGGGTTACGAGAAATCTCGCAGCCTGAACAACATATCAGGAATGGCGGGGTCGTCCCTGCGTTTGACCCCCATCACCAGCACGCCCTTTGACCCTTACGAGGCCCCGGGACCCCTCCGTCGCTGCCGCTCACCCATTCCCTCCATTTTGTAGCAGAAAAAGCGGAAAGAGTGACAGAGCGACTCAGGAAAGGCGGAGAGTAAGGCAGGAAAGCCTCATACTCGCATTCATAGCAATAACAATGACTGATCGTGAGCGCGTCAGTAGATACACAGTTTGTGAATGATCACGGGTCATGTTCGTGTTTGAACTGGACTTGGCAGGTTAAGAAGGTCAATAACTGTGCGAGTGTTTATGGACGGGAGTAAATGCTTTGTTTTTCCCCATGCTTCACAGTAGTCTTAGATTAATGCATTTTCATTTCAAATGCACTCACTACCCTTGCTTTGTGTTCAAAAACCTTCCATTTCCATCAGACTCTGAATTAAGATTAATATTACTGTGAATACATGTAATTCTGGACTGTAGAAAACTCACCAGAATTTTGAATGCAAGAATAATGTACATATGCAATCATTACTCTGAATAGAAACGTTTGTCGGGGTTAAAAATGAAATGTGTCACGTTTATTTGTTTGTTTGTTTGTTTGTTTGAATTTGTTGTTGGACTGTTATTGGCTGTCAAATAATTTCGTTTAATTGCAAACCTTTTGAATCAAAACTGAATGGGTAAAAGAAAAATCTGACAAATTGATTATTTGAGCATTCATTGCCATATAATCACTTTATTTTATTTTGCACATAGTTCTGGCTCATCGTCATTTTTGTTTGTTTATTTGTTTGCATACTTTGTTTTGCTCATTATAACATGTTGCCAAGTTTCGCCCACCTCTAAGCAAAGACTTCCACTCCGAAAACTGAATATGAGGAGCAAAAAAAGTGGGGAAAGTACATTTGATGAAATTATTTTTCTTTGTTTGCCATTGTGCACAGTGTTTGTGATGTGTTAGCGTAAGATTTTAAGATGATGCTCCAGAAAAAAAGGAATATTGTGCAAACTCACCCACATATGCAAATCATGTGCAATATTCCACCCTAATTCATAATGCTGCAAACGCACATGTGGTGTTCTAAATGTATGTGCAAGCGTATGATTAATCCTGATGAAAAGGTTAAAAGAATGAAGAATGGAAGATGACGAAAAGGATGTGATGATTTTAAGAGCATTTCTTTTTTGTCTTGTCAATGTTAGTGTCCTGATGTTGTTTTTTTATCATATTTTGAATGTTTTTCAAAGACGAATCGTTTTTGTTTTCAAAAACATTACACAACAGTTTCATTTGTATATGATATATACGTTAAGTGTTACTGTGTTTCTTTTTGGATTAATAGAACTAGACAAAAATATATATGTATTCAGGTCGATTTGACCAAGTGCTTCCAGAATCATAAATAAATAAGTAAATAAGCCATTTCTGAGAAAATACTTCCCTGAAATAGCAAAAAGAAAAATAACATGTTGCAATACTTGCAAAGTTGTAGTTTATAGGAAACTGTATGTTATCTAGTTTTTAATCATTAAATGTGATTTAGTTTCCCAATGGAGAACAACCCACTGCTGAGACAGTAAATATACAGTATCAGTAAGGAGCCATTTTGTTTTAAACATGGTTCCTCTATCATGCAAACCTGGATCCCACGATGTATCCGGCGTCATGCAAGATTCAGTCGCCCTGCAGAATCCCTTCTTCCCTAAATCAGTCCCGTTTTCCAATTTGGAATTGCTACAGTTTCTATGATAACCAAAGTTTGGCGGGATAGAATGACATGTATTTTGTTTGTATCATGTTTTTACTGTATTTTTCATCAAATAAATGCAGCCTTGGTGAGCAAAATAGACTTCATTCAAAAACATTAAAAATGTTACCATCCCAAACTTTGAATGGTAATATAACAGTAAAGTTTTAGTAGATACATTTTGTGCTATATTCGAAAATGATAGTTAATACCATATTTTCTATCCAGAACCAAAATGTCAAAAAAAATAAGGAACCCAAACAAAATAAAATTTTGTAATACTTTATTTTACTTCTATTATACTGTACTCGCATTACCAGATCTGAAGGACGATTGAATCCCGCATGACATCGACAGCAACCCTTGTTAAAATCTCTGTATTTTAACATCTTTTTAATTGTTGGATGATGCCAGGCCCTCTCATACACTGTGAAACCAGAGACTTTCTTCCACTAAAACTGATTAGTCTCCATTAGTTATGGATCTCTAGTGATTAGTTAGTTAAGAAAATTCATTCTCTAGTTAAAAAAAAAAAATCTCTTTCCTCCTTGTAAGTAAATGTTGACGTTAATATTGTGCTGTTCTTGTAGTAATCCGATGTTTAAAATGTTAAAATAAGAACTGATTTTTTTTCCTTGACTTGTGTATTCCATGTAGTTGTGCCCTATTACAACACTGTCAGGTCACTGAAACACATCGGACATGTTTATATTAAAAAAGCAAGACCCCTCTATGAGGATAATTTAGGCTACAGTGTTGTTGTAGAGACTCATACACTGCTAGCTAGATTTAACTAGCTTCACCTATTAAAGCAAAGCTTTTAGACCGACATCGTAAACTTGATCTGTACAAATCTGTATCTACACGAGTGAATGCCCATTAAACTCATCTCTGCCTTTCTCTTTATGTATGCTGATTGTTCTTTCAAGATTGTTTGTGCTATGTTTACATTTATGTAAATGAGCATTTGTTTATGGTGTATTTGTGTGTGTGCATTTTCAATTTCTGTTTGCATATTAACAAGAATAACTATTTCTTTCCATAACTGAAATGTACTCATTCACCCAGATAACGTTTGAATGCTGTATATGTGTACAATCAATACTTTTTGACAGATTTATTGCCTCTTACCTGAACTAAAACCTGGTAACAAGAAAAGGTAACACTTTATTTCGATAGTCCACTTTAATTAATGAGTTAGTTGACATGTAGTTGCAAAGTTACTTATAGTTACTGACTATGTGTACCTTTTCAAGTACGTCAACTTATTCTACTACTAACCCTAACAGTCTACTAATACTCTCTTGAGAGTTAGATAACATGTAGTTGCAAATTAATGAGTTAGTGGACATGTAGTTGCAGATTAATGAGTTAGTTGACATGTAGTTGCAGATTAATGAGTTAGTTGACATGTAGTTGCAAAGTTACTTGTAGTTACTGACTATAAGTCTTTTAAGTACATGTCAACTTATTCTACTACTAAACCTAACAGTCTACAAATACTCTCTTGAGAGTTAGATGACATGTAGTTGCAAATTGATGAGTTGGTTGACATGTAGTTGCAAAGTTACTTGTAGTTACTCACTATATGTAACTTTTAAAGTACATGTCAACTTATTCTACTATTAACCCTAATAGTCTACTAATACTCTCTTGAGAGTTTGATAACATTTAGTTGCAAATTAATGAGTTAGTGGACATGTAGTTGCAGATTAATGAGTTAGTTGACATGTAGTTGCAAAGTTACATGTAGTTACTGACTATAAATCTTTTAAGTACATGTCAACTTATTCTACTACTAAACCTAACAGTCTACTAATATTCTCTTGAGAGTTAGATGACATGTAGTTGCAAAGTTACTTGTAGTTACTGACTATAAGTTTTCAATTATGTCAACTTATTCTACAAACCCTAACTACTAATTATTTCTTGAGAGTTAGATGACATGTAGTTGCAAATTGATGAGTTAGTTGACATGTAGTTGCAGATTAATGAGTTAGTTGACATGTAGTTGCAAAATTACTTGTAGTTACTGACTATAAGTCTTTCAAGTACATGTCAACTAATTCTACTACTAAACCTAACAGTCTACTAATACTCTCTTGAGAGTTAGATGACATGTAGTTGCGAAGTTACTTGTAGTTATGACTATAAGTTTTCAAGTACGTCAACTTATTCTACAAACCCTAACTACTAATTATTTCATGAGAGTTAGATGACATGTAGTTGCAAAATTACTTGTAGTTACTGACTATAAGTAACTTTTCAAGTACATGTCAAGTTTTGAGAGTTAGATGACATGTAGTTACAAATTAATGAGAGTTAGTTGACATTGACATGTAGTTGCAAAGTTAGATGTCAACTTCCAATCTAGGACCCTAACCTAACAGTCTACTAATACTCTCCTTACTTGAGAGTTACTTGACATGTAGTTGCAAAGTTACCTAGTTTCTTACTATAAGCAAGTTATCAAGTACATGTGAACTTATTCTACTAACTCTAACCTAGCCGTTTACTAATACTCTGAGAGTCACTTGACATGCAGCTGCAAGTTAATGAGAGTTAGGTGACATGTAGTTGCAAAGATAATTATAGTTAATAAAATGTCTAAAGTAGACTATCGAAATAAAGTGTAACCCCAAAAAAGATGTCCTAAAACATAGGCATAATTTGAGGCATAATTTCATTGGCCTGAAATGTTCAGCTGTTTAATTATTTCTTCAAACCTCATAATTTGACTCAAACTGACAAATGATTCCGCTTATATTATCATATAGTTGAATGAATTATCTGTTAACTGAATTCTTGCAGTACATGCTTAACTTTTACCAGCGATTCACAGGTAAACCCTCCCCAGCTTTCTACTGTTCTCAGATATAATCAATAAGTTTCCTTTATCAATGATAATGTAGTTGCCTATTGTATTTTTAAATTGATCTAGAATGTATCTGGGGTGGACTATTCCATTCCTGCTTGATCTAGAAAGTTAATTGGCCCCATTTAGTTAGTCAAGTGTAATCTTAAGCATCTTTAGATTTCAGGTTAAACACTGTGTGATGCCATTAATTGTAATTAGCACTTGTGTGTTTTCTCCGGGACTGGACTTTTTCACCCCTGAGAAGATACATTGCACAAAGCGTTAAGTGCATGCATCTTCATCTTGAGATCTGTGTGTAGAAAAGTTTTAACCGTGTTTGTCTCTTTTATTTCTGTTTTTGTCAGTAACTTTGTTTTTGTGTGGTTTCTGTAAAAGCATTTTCTACATCTTACGTTTTCTGTGATTTATTTATTTATTTATTTATTTTTAGAGCATTGCATAATTAATTCTTGTTTCTAACAAAATCATTATATTTCTGTTTTTGTCCACAGTGTTAAGTTTCTAGCATTTGGCAATTATTTTAAGGAGACACAGCTAGTCGCTGGATCCTGAAAACTTTGCAGATGGGACCGCACCATCCATACGGGACGTGTGAGGAATGTCGGAGTGGCAAGAGGGTGTGACTGGAAACAAAAAAACAACAACAAAGGAAACTGGAAATTTCCGATGCCGAATCTTCAAACGGTAACCAAAGCAACCTCACCGAAATTCTTGATCACTCCTCTTTCTGCAGACTGACTGACTTTACAGCAACAAAACCGAACATTGCACTGACACCTGAAAGAGACAAAAGACTCTTGAAGGAACGAACGGAAAAAACATTCCAATGTTTTAAGATCAAAACACCAGGCGTTTTGACTGCCGCACTCACCTGGGCCCTGAGTTTCTGTATATTAGTCTATGTGTAAGAATGAAGGACCAAGTTAGAATTATTATGTAGCATTTCTGCTAAGACCCTGTAGCATTTCTTGGCTGGGAGAACTCTCCGACAGACTTTTTACAGACTGATATTCATCGACCGTTTGCACAGAATGACTAAAAATGACTTAGTCATGCACAATTTTTTCTTGTTTTCTTTTCCCCCACTCAGCATATTAGCAGCAAAGTGTGTTGTCCGTGTATTGCCGTGTGGTAGTTCCCACTCCCCGTCCGAGAAAAGTCTGAGTCTTAGAGTATCTTTTCTTTGTGAATGAATCTAGAGCACTGAAAATTGAAACGCAGCACTCTGCTTTGGTAACAGATGTACGTTGCTATTCCCAAACAGTCTTCCAGGTTTTTTCCCGTACGTTCGGGGGAGGCAACATCGAAAACACAGTCTCGACAGACCAAAGCCCAACTGTGACCAAATAATGTACGAAAGCTAAAATGGCACAAAATGACTTTAGATGTTCCCTGTCAGATCTGAACTTTTCGTCCCTTTAAATATGAACGGATTGGCTGTTCTGCCAGGGGTGCTGTCTCTAATTCCCAAAAACCCCTCAAATTGAGTACTTTTCCCATGGGAATCCTCTCTGATTATAGAGGTGTATTATGTGATTTATTTTGTGATTTAGTATAGCTATTGCTGCCATAGATTATATACATGCACATGTGAGTGCTTGGACCAATAACTAGCGTTTTGTCTTCATAGAAAGAGGGTATAAAGGTCAGGGAAATGCAGAGACATTCTTAAAATCTCCCTTTCTAAAAAAAATCGTCTATGTACGACTTGTCTAAAACTGCCTTCAGAGTTTCCCTCCATCTCTGTCTCGTATTCTCTCCTATTGGCTTGACTGCATTGTTCCTTCTTAACTAATCAGAGGGAGCGCAGGAGGTCACGCCAAACGAATCAAGAATAAATGTACAAAAAAAGAACAAATTTATATTTTGATAAGTAACATCTCCATGGTTTACGAGGCATGCGACGTCACTGATGTCCGAATGCGACTGTAAAAATGCAATGCGTCCACCCTACAAACAAAGGCAGCGACTTACACAAAAAAGAATAGAGAAAAAAAGGACGAAAGAAAAGAATATTTACGCGCTCTTTTGGAGGGAGATATGCTTCATCAAAGAGATTGTTTCCTCGTAGACTGAACTGTGAGAAAATGGATGTCAAAATATATGAAAAAGAAAAACAAATGAAAAAAAAAAACTACTTGGAGAGAAAAAATAAATTAAAAAAATGCATTTTTGTAACTTTGTTTACCAGCATGAGACTTTGCATGACTGTATTTTCTGCTAGCCCTTAGTTGAAGTGGGGAGGGCTAAAAAAAAATAATTTAAAAAGATATTAATTATAAAGATGTTAATAAAAATAAAAAACATGATATGCAATGGATATTTAAGAAAATAATACATTTAAAAGAGCTATATTTTGTTTTGAAATAGAAAGAAAATGTGAATAAATTCTGACTGCGAGTTACACACTGAACTGTTTTATTAGTTTTAGATTTAAAAAAAATATATCTCAATGCCACCAAAATCTGTTCTGCTACATACTGCCCCATGTAACATTCCCGTTCGGTTTCATTTCTTCCATCAAAATGCCGCCTGGATTGTATATTTTGGTTGCGTATCTCTCTTTTTGTGGGATCTTCTATCTATCTAAGTGTTTGGCTAATGTTTGTCTGCGTACAACATTAGTTTTCTCTGTAGCCATGATAACAACTGTGCTGATGCTAGAATCCTCTCTAAGCGGGATACGGCGTCTTTTCCCACATGCATCGGGGCTGATAGCGTTTCATTCTCAGTTTGAGTTCACCTGCTCTCATTGGCAATAATATGAATGATAATCCGACGGAGATGTAGCAAAGGCAAAGTGGAGGCTCGTATCAGTCTCAGCGTCTTCCTTACAAACGGATGCAGTGTGGGAAACTGTGTTTTTGTAGAGGCGTTGTGTCTCTAATCTCAGGTGAAAAACGTGAATGCTCAGTTCCGCACCGGACCTCTGCCTGCCCGTGCAGCCATTTTTCATTTTCATCTCGTCTGATTGTTTTAAAGATCCATTGAAAGGCAATTTGCAGTCATTTGTTGATGTATTTCCTGTTAAAACAGGAAGTTAGGACACAGGGCTCATCCCTTTATTAACATAGCCATTTGTCTTTAGCCTTTAGCTTAGCGAAACAACAGCTGACAGCTTGTACAATGGACCAAATCAATGAAAACACTTTTCAAACTAATAAATTTATCAGAGAACAATTTTAAATGTCATTCTGTAATATTGGATAGAGAATTAAAATTCCTAATTTGGCGTTTTAAAATGTTCAGTTTAATCTAACTTGTTTATCATAGAAGTTATTTTTGGTTCCAAGGACACATGGTTAAAGTTAAACCTTTAGCATTTAGCTTTAGGCTAATGCAAAACATCACAGTTGTAATAACTGATAATAAAGCTACAGAATTAAAGTTACTAACTCTAATCATGCTAATTTGGTGTGATAAAGTGCTAAGTTTTACCCAACATGTTTATCTAAAAAAATTATGTCTCAGGACTTGAGGCAAAAGCTAAATCTTTAGCATTCAGCTTAATGCTAAGGCAAAACATTTAAGTTGAGGTGAATGTGTTTAGGCCTGTTTTGTTATTTTGTAATAAACTCAGTTACAAAGTATAATTATGTTTATGTGGTGTCCTAAAATGCTGTGTTACCCAATAGAATTTTTTCTTTTTATATCTCAGGACACCAGGCTAAAGCTAAACCTTTAGCATTTAGCTTTAGCCTAATGCAAAAACATCACAGTTGAGTTTTTGCTTCAGATCTGGGCCTCAGTCAGTAGCATCTTTAGCATTGTAGCACTGTAGCTAATATGTTAGCATTTAACACAAGGGCATTTACAAACTTATTATTCAATAAGTTATATGTTCATATTATTCAATATTGCTCAAAAAGTGAGAGTCAAGTGAGTGTCACACTTAAGCCACATGTGAAGCAAATGAGTCAAGGTTTATAGACTACTGACATAACAAATGTGCTAATCAATACGCTACATAGGATGACAGGGCAGATAGAAGATAAAATATGGATGCTGGAAGCCCTTGACAAAGGTGCTTGATGTGGCAAGTGAGTTAGATGAAAAGCCTCTGCTAATTAGCAAGTCGACAGAAATGACCGAAAGCCAGAATGAAATGAATATGAGAGACTGCGAAGGTTCCAGCAGGCAGCGGTCCGGTGTCTGGTTTGAGGGACGGTTCGTGATATTTTGGGTGTGTTGATATCATCGGCTTCTGATATATGAATGCAGATGATGGAAGTGGACATACGACCTTCAGGAGAAAGACAATATGACACAGCTTATATTTTCGAAACTTTACCAAGCGAAAACGAGATGTCTCCGGACTGGGTCACTGGGTCCTTTCCCAGCCCAGAAAGAAACCTTATGGCCCAAATAGGTCTTTGTTTTTTCAAAGTTGTGCATATTTATAGTTTTATAAATGCTTTTGTTTATAATTATCAATTTATTGAATAGTTTATATTTTATACAGAGTTTTTGTTCGGAGTTCATCTCTTTGTTCCATTTCAAAGATTGTTCATATTTTTTATAACCACTTTGTTGTTCACATATATATATATATATATATATATATATATATATATAGATATATATAAAAGAGCCTGTGTTTGGTTTTCTTGTAGAAGGCGTTAAGACCACTTTGGTCCAGGGGTCACAAAGTAACACAGAATAAATAATTTAAAGCATGCTTCCAGTGAGAACACAACGACACATATCCACATCAGTTTGATTTTGTTTTATTCCCAAACATGTTCGTTTTTTTCTTTTCAGGACAAGTCAAGCTTGTCTCTCCATCATTCACTCACATTGAAGCACACTGCCCTCTTAAAATGATTTGGAATGATAGATCTGTCTGCATCCAATTCTTCTTGTTCGATTTACTGTGCCTGCTCTTGTATCCAATGTCAAGTTTGATCACCTGTTTATTGTGTATTAAGTTTGATTTGATGTACTTGAATTACAGATATGCAATCACCACCTCTCTGACCACTGCCAATCATCCCGATCAATCAACATGATCAGTAATCAATATGATTAAAGTGATTAACAACCTTGATGTGTTTTATGTGTTTTATTCTTCTCATGAGACTTATTAATGTACACTGACACTTGCATCCATACTGAAAGATTAGACAACATTTGTAGCTCTTTTTTAACTAGATGAAACTGGTGTTGGTAAGTAAGCTTTAAAAAAAAGTTAATATTTTTATTCAGCAAGGACACATTAGATTGATCAAAAGTGACGTCCTCAAATATTTATTTATTTTTAGTTTTCTATTCATCAAAGAAACCTTATTTAATCTTTTCTAAAGGTAAATGTGACACTGAATACTGGAGTAATAATGATGAAAATTCAGCTTTGATCACAGGAATATATTACATTTTAAAATATATTCAAATAGATAACATTTCCTTTAAATTGTAATATTTCACAATATTGGTGTTTTTACTGTACTTTTAATCAAATAAATGCAGCCTTGAGCATAAAGGACTTCTTTCAAAAACATAGTCAGAGAGCTAGACATAAAAAGCAACCATGTAGCTTGATAAAGCAGAAACACAACAGTGATCATCTTCATTATTGATTAGGAGGAATAATGGCAAACATGCAAAACACGAAAAAAATAAATATGCATAATCTTTCATTGTGCCATTTCAACTTTAAATCACTGGATTCAGCAATAAGCAAAACTGAATCAATGTAATATTTTCTTTTCTGCACAATTAAATCCCACTATATTTATTACCCCAAACCATCAACTTGTGTTAAAACAAAAATAAAAAATGCACATCCGAAGTGCCATTAATATTTATTGTTTGTTTGGGAATATAGATCTGTTTAGTGTCACATTTTGGTGTTAAATTCAACAACAGCAAAAACCCTTCAGCGAACACACACCCATCTACTCATGGCTGTCCCGGTGTCAGTACTCCAGACCCCTCAGGGTGGCGATGGTGGACGTCAGTCTGCGCGGGACGGGTTTGGCCGTCTGCCGGTATTCCTCCGGTTTGGCACGAAGAAGAGTGACGATATTCTGGAGGGTTCTAGAGGTCTGCAACCCCAGCGCATCCATCACGTTACTCAGGTACTCTGTAATGACAATAAAAAAAACACACATACACAAGTGTTTTTACTGGCACGCTGTAAATTATAACGAATCATTTATTATGAAAAGAAAATCAGGCAAATAACCAAGGGATATTCAAAGGCCTATTTTAAATTATACACTTTATAAAATATTAAGGTATATATATATATATATTTACTAGAATTAGCTATACTAATTCTATAAATACTCAATAATTATATATATATAATCATTGTGAATAGTTACAGAATTATAGTAAATAATTCTAATATATATATATATATATAAATAACAGTAAAGTTATTATTGCCATTAAAAAAAAAAATCCATTTGAATATTAACTAAAATAAAAATATTTAAATCAACATTTAAAATCAACAAGTGAATGAATTTTTTTTTTTATAAAAATGGTGGAAACTTAAAAGAAATCCTGACTCAAAATACACACTTTACCTTAATAACGGTTTGTAAATTTGAACTGCAAATCTTGATGTTAATGAATGATAAAAACATTGCCACCAGCCTTGTAGTGTCATTGTGTGCAAGTGTTACATATTAATTATTGTTGGTGGTGATGGTGCCATGATGTCAATAATGCGAATAACATCATTAAACGTAATGATGATGTCACCTATGTCAGTTGCCAGCTGTTTGGTTGCATGTAAGCTCAGCTCAGGAAGCTGTAGGATGACATCACAATAGGTTTGCATGGTTGCCCTGGCGATAGAACCCAGCCAATAATCCGCCGTGTTCTCCAGCTCAGGGACGTCGTCGCCTATAGAAATGCACAGCATATATTAGTGTAGGAAAGGGCTTTACTTATTCATTCCGCTGGGATGTGTGTTTGCGTTTACCTTGCTCTGGTGGGTAGGGCAGTTTGCCGGTGTGTAAGGCAAGCTCCAGTGCTGGATCCTCTTGAGTCACGAATGGCTCCAGATGCAGAGGCAAAGACATGATATACTGGCCAATCTATAGACAAAACACAGAAGTGTGTAATTACAACCACTGAGCTTCCTCTTGTCCTGTGAACACCAGTGGCTTGTGTTTGTCCTTGTACCTGTAGGAGCGTCTTGTGATTTGACATCATAAGGACATTGACTTAACATTGTCTTACATTAGTGATGTACTCCTGCGGTGACAAACTGAAGGCCGGTAGATCATCAGTTAGCGTTCCACCCAAACTAGCAGAACCGCAAGCCTTAAAACATCAAAAGCACATTGCATCAAACACGACCTTTTCAATACTTCATAGTGGCCAAAAACACGCTGTGCAAACGCACCTGTGGTTTGTTGAGAAGGAAAAGCTGCTGTTTGATTTGCAGGAACACCGAGTCAAAAGCGAGCTGATTGGCCTGCTGGTTCAGACGCGTCAGAGCAGCGCGAGTCTCGGCCAATAAGCTTGAGTTTCCTGTTCCTTTCTCCTGCACAAAACACATATGCATAAGACTTGACCTCTACAGTTAATGCTGTACATTGAAAGCAAACACATATGAAGTGCACCTTGAGGGAGTGCAGTGTCTCCAGTAGATTATTATACTCCGCAGTGTTGGTCTGCTGGAGATAGTTGTATTCCTGCCATGGGTTCTTCTGGCTCCGCCTCTCAGCCACACCCTCTTGTAAGCCACTCAGACTTCTGGGGTTAAACCCCTCCCACAGGAAACGCCCCGCCCTCCCCAGGATCCTGCCAATCACAATGCACAGCTATGATACTTGACAGACAATCATTTCTAATCCATTATTGTAGCGTAACAGGCATATTAAAAGTAGAATTCAACCCTCAGAGACCTTTCATTTGTATAATGCAGTTAAATAACTTTCACTAATATAGGTTAAAAACTTCACATAATAGCTGACACACTCATTTATGCTAAAATAACCCAAAATTCACCAGCCAACAGACACAATACTTTATAAAATGATCCATGTGTGAAATTTGACATTGAATATTGTTTACATTTTATTTCTATATTCTATATTCCATGATATGCAAGCCTCGTTCCATCTTTAGACGATGGAACAAGGCTTACATATCATAGAATTTAGAACATACATAGAGGTATTACAATTACTACATTATATGAAATATACTCTGATATGAATATTTATTACCGTATTTAAATGGTCAAATAGCAACATTTCTTAACTTTTCATGACTGTATCATTATTGGTTGAAATATACTTTTCAATTACATTTGTGTGCTAAATTCAAAACGTTCACAAAATAATGGTGACATTTTGCAATCCCAAATTCCCAGCATTGCAATTTTGCTGCGTTTTTCCAAATTATACACAGATGGAAATTTTGCCTAACTGAAATGTTTTTTTATCTGACTAATGGTTTCCTAAAGACGTTTATTATGGGTAAAAAAATAATAAATCATGAATATTAATGCTTGGTTCTCTGAAGGTTAAGTCAAAAGAATTTAATTAATGGATAAAATAGATTTCTTACTTATTTGAAAGCTGCTGTTCAAATGCTCCACATTGTCTCAGTAGCTCTCCACAGGTTGCAATGATTCTAGAAGATTCAGGAACAAATTGAAAGCCATTTATATAACTTTATATACATTTATAAACAGAAAACTCTAAACTTATTACAGAATTGCACCATTAACAGCAAACGCCCACTAACTAATGAAAAAAGAAACCCCGCCCACCTGACGGAGTTCTGGAAGGCCGTCCAATCCTCAGTGAACACCTCAGAGGAGGGCGTGTCCTCTAACTTATACTTCTTCCTGATTGATTGAAGCGTGACAGAAAAATCGGACACGTACCTGAGAAATAAACAAGAGAATGAGCTGGAGAGCGTGGCTGACCTGTGGGCTGTGCGTTTGTCTTTGCGTTTAAGTGGAGTAAATGCGTGCATGATTCATACTTGCTGAAGAGCGCTCGAAGAGCTTTGATGAGCCCACACACACCGAGACCATCCGTTAACTTCACACAGCGATCGACGGCAGCAGCCGCCAAACCAAACACCTTCTGAACCGAGTGTGTGAGCTCTAACACACAGTCCAGAACCTCACCACGCTCCTAACACACACAAACAATCAATAAAACACATGGTGAATGCTGTGGGTGTGGAAAAAAACAATCATTTTAATAGTTATACAACGAAACACATTTGACTACACATTCTTATCAGCATCTAGTAAGTTAGTAAATACAGTAACTGCTCAGAAAGATTCAGTTAGCAATTTGTTAGATTGATTTAATCTGAGAATGAGTTTGTGAGTGCATTGGACTAATTCACTAAAAATAATCCTTTGTATGCAAATTAGACTCCATACAGTCAATGCCATAATATAAATTATGCTTATTTATGGTCTTTGTATTTTTTTCAGTATCCTATCTCATTTAGATCAGACCATAAACTCACAACTCGAAAAATAATTTCAGAAAATAAAAACAAAAACATACTTTGTCCTTGTACTGGTTCAAGATCAAGATCAAACATGAAAACGTCTGTTTGCTCACCAGTGGAACAGCACTGAGTTGGATCAGTAAGTTTGTCTCCTCTAGTTCTCCAAACTGCATCTGATAAGTCGCATAAGGTGAATACACACATGATACCAGCTCTGCCACCTTCAGGAGGTTATACTCGCCTAAAACACACACATAAAGACAGGAAAATGATGAGGAAAAAAACTCACATGACACGTTCACAAAAATGCAGATACAACGACCTCTTTAAAACGGAATCTCACAAAAGAAATTTCTAGGCCAAAAAAAGGGGTTTTCTAGAATTATTTTAATTTGCATTAATTTTGTTAACTAAAAACAGAGAATTATACATACATATTTAATACAATTTTTAAATAAATGACCATTTGCAAAAATTCTCATCAATATACTGTGAAGAAAACAAATGTTACTTTTATATAAAACAAATATACTTTTACAAATGTTCTTCACAACTTAAATTGTATAACATATAAACGTATATAATATTCACAAATCTTTTTTAATTTGGTTTTCTCACACACAGATACACACCGAGCTGTGGTTGCATTGCTGCCTCCAAGCTTCGACTGAAGTTAGCCGCCGTCTGATGAAGCTCCAACAGCACATCCAGACGACAGTCGCCAGAGCAACGCTTCAATGCCACAGCAATGCAGTCTGGGATAGATGGCACCATCGCCCCCAACGTCTGGATCATCAGCACTGTGAGCACTTCACAGGGGTTTTTAAAGACCTACACACACACATACACATAGTGTGTGTGACAGTGAAAGCCATTAACATTGCACTGCAGTGAGGCTGAGTGTGTGTGTGTATACCTGGCTGCTCCACTGTAGCTGCGAGTGCCACGTGGACAGAAGTGTGTCGTAAAACTCAGAGAGCTGCTGCTTCAGAGAGGCGTCTGACTGACAGATGCTTTCCCACACGGTCAACAGTTGTGCCTTCAAACACACACACACACACACACACACACACACACACATTTATGCGTTAAGCTCAGGTTGATTCCACAGCCAAACTGAAATAAGTGACAAAATACTATACCTTGTGGCATTTGTAGTAGTAAGTCAGTAACTGAGGCATTCTATCCATCTCAGTAAAAACTCTTACAAAAAGCTTTGCTTGATCTGAAACAGAATATACAAATAAAGATGAACTTGCTAAAGCATATTATAAAACAGATAATTCTGGTTCTAGTATTTGATTGCATGCTAAAAAGCATGTGCACACACTCTACTGTTGAAACGTTTGGGTTTGGTAAGATTTATTAATGCTTTTTAAGAAGTCTCTTCTGCTCACCAAGGCTGCATTTATTTGATTGAATACAGTAATATTATTAAAATGTAAAATAACGGTTTTCTATTTGAATATATTGTAAAATGTAATTTATTCCTGAATTTTCAGCATCATAACTCCAGTCTTCAGTGTCACACGATCCTTCAGGAATCATTCTAATATGATGATTTGCTGCTCAAGAAACATTTCTGATTATTATCAATGTTGAAAACAGTTGTGCTACTTCATATTTTTTTCAGTGTTCTTTAATAGAAAAGAACAAAATATCAGTATTTATTTGAAATATAAATTTGTATCATTAAACTTTTATTTACTGCCACTTTTAATGCAACCTTGCTGAATAAAAGTATTCATTAAAAACCCCAACATTTTGAATGGTGACATAATTAAAAATCTAGGTCCTTTGATCCAAAAGCATCGACATGCTGAAGGCAACTGTAGCCCCGTTTACACCTGGTATTAAGATGCCAGGTCGACTGGATCACAAGTGGACGACACTAAATACAGGTGTAAACGAGATCTTTCAAAAACGCATTCGACCGGATTGCTTTTGTAGAGTAAACACTCATGTGGTTGGATGCGTTCGAACTGCCGCCTACTGACCTAATGCATAAACGTTATGGGTAAGCGCACTAGCCAGACAGGATTTAAACGTTGTCAGATGGGACCTAAGTTTGGTTTGAAGATGAATAATGTTATGAAACAAACCCTGATTTCTAACACGCGCTTCGGCTGGTCTTGCGGCTGTCAGAGCAGAAACAAAACTGATGCTTTCTGTGTGTTTTTGTCATGTTCATATGTAAATTGCGTGAGCTTATTTAGTCCATTCGATCAAAAGATCTAAAAAACACCTACATTTGTCCACCCATAGACCCTCCCCTTGAAGAAATCAGCACAGAAGTGGTTAAAAAGTGGACAAAATATACAGATTTAAACACAGGTGTAAACCGGTATGTTTCCCTCGTCTACTTGTGATCCGATCGACTAAAACGCATCTTAATAGCAAGTGTAAACAAGGTCTCTGAGACTGTTTTTGTGTGTGTCACCTGTAGCCAGTGAGTTGAAGGTGGAGACAATCTGTGTGCTGGTGAGAGCTTCCAGACGGTTCTTCAGAGCCTCCAGCTGAACACACTTCTCACTGTAGTCTGGTGTGTCCACCAGCATCGCCAAACTACCCTGCATGGCGGTCAGTTTACTGCTGATCACAGCCACGTCCTGCAACAAACACACATGAACATTTCAGAATGACATCCACACGCACATAAAAACAGACGCGCAACACCTCACCTGTGTTTTAAAGGTCTCCTCGATATCAGCACTGAGAGTGCTCCACTTATCAGCTTCCTGAAGCGCTTCTGCTGCCAACTGCATTCGAGACTTCACCTGATCAATCTCCACCAACACCTGCCAGACATCAACACAGCAACAGAGCGCTCAATACTATACACCACACGTCAAAAGTTTGGCATATTTATGCATTTTTTTAAGTTTTTGAATGAAGTCTCTTATGCTTACCAATGCTGCATAATAATATTTCACAATATTACTGTTTTTACTGTATTTTTAATCAAATAAATGCAGAAAAATCAACTTTTGATCAGTTGTGTAAATCCACATAAAGTGAACATTTGCAATAGAGCATTCTGACCTATTAATTGCTCTGATTGTCTCCTTTACACAACTATCATTTTTATACTAATTATATAATAATTTTCCTAATATTTTTTCTTTAGACTTGTTTGCAAAACACTTTGAACTAATTATTGTATAATACTTATTTTTAAATAGGTTTATTAATGTGAATAATAGTTTATTACTATTTAATAGTTGTTATGAACCATAAAGTTATATCCCAGTATTTATGCAGAGTATAGTGTGATTTGGATGAGTGAATTTATGGTTACCTGCATAGACTGCACTGTGTCCTGTTCAAATTTCTTGATGTCCTCTTTAACCAGAATCATTTGATCCTTCAGGAATGACGCCTCTTGTTTCAGAGCTTCAATATCCCTCAGTACACGCGGCATATTCTGCAGAGCCTGATTACTGCTCTCTGCATGCACGCACGCACGCACGCACAAACAGAGAGAGAGAGAGAGAGAGAGAGAGAGACAGAGAGAGACAGAGAGAGAGAGAGAGACATAGAGAGAGAGAGAGAGACAGAGAGAGAGAGAGACAGAGAGAGAGAGACAGAGAGAGAGAGAGAGAGAGAGAGAGAGACAGAGAGAGAGAGAGAGAGAGAGACAGAGAGAGACAGAGAGAGAGAGAGAGACAGAGAGAGAGAGAGAGAGAGAGACAGAGAGAGAGAGAGAGACAGAGAGAGAGAGAGAGACAGAGAGAGAGAGAGAGAGAGAGACAGAGAGAGACAGAGAGAGAGAGAGACAGAGAGAGAGAGAGAGACAGAGAGAGAGAGAGACAGAGAGAGAGAGAGAGAGAGACAGAGAGAGAGAGAGACAGAGAGACAGAGACAGAGAGAGAGAGAGAGACAGAGAGAGAGACAGAGAGAGAGAGAGAGACAGAGAGAGAGAGAGACAGAGAGACAGAGACAGAGAGAGAGAGAGAAGGCAATTAGAGACATTTATAACATTTTATTGTTTGGGTTTTTTGGAAGAAATTAATACTTTTATTCAGCAGTGAGTGTCATTAAAATGATCGAACGTTACAGTAAAGATATTTATAATGTTTCAAATGACTGTTTTATATTCATCAAACAATCCTGAAAAAAATGATACCACTTTCTTGTATCAAAAACAGCACAAAATCATCATATTAGAATGATTTCTGAAGGATCATGTGACACTGAAGACTGAAGTAATGATTCTGAAAATTCAGGCTTGATCACAGGAATAAATTACATTTTAAAATAAGTTCAAATAGAAAACAGTTATTTCAAATTGTAATAATATTTCACAATATAACAGTTTTGTTGTATTTTTGAGTAAACGCAGCCTTGGCAAGCAGAAGAGACTTCTTTCAAACAATTAAACTGAAAGTGAACTTTAAGTGTTCAGATCGAGCACACACACACACCTTCTATCGAGTTATTGACCTCTTGAATGAAGAGCTGCAGCTTCATGACCAGAGTAGAGGCGTGAGCGTCAGTTTTACCAGGCGCGTCTTTCTGAGCCACTTTAAAAGCTCCATTCACCCAGTCCTTCACATCAAAATCCTCTGCCAGGAACTTAGAGAAGTCCATTCTCACCCCTTTAGTGACCCTACGGAGCCGAATTCACCATCTTAAAGGGTCAAAACCATATGCAGAAAGGTAGCGGATATAAAAAGACATGTTGTAAATGTTAAGCGGTGTATATTTTGATGCGTTTACTCAACTGAAATCTCTTGAGCTCAGCACACCTTCACCAATCTATTCCATAATTCTTGCCCACACCAGCCTTAGACACGAACATAAAATAAACAGCCCATGAGAAAGATATAACCATGACCACGAGATAAAGTTCAAGCAGTGCGATCGCTTCCTCCAGCGTTAATTTTTTTAGAATAAAACCGATATACAGTTTCTGAGTTGAATGTTTTCAGTGTTTGTACAGTACTTCCTGGTTGCGCTCTTCCTTATAATAACCGGCGGGGGGAAATACGATGAAGAAGCATTCCGCTTTCGAAACGTTTAACGGACAAAACCAGTTTTACAAAACCTAGTCAAATGGAAAAATTGTGCATAGACTAAAACTATTAACGTAGGCAACTGCTATTATTGTTAAAGTATATAAACCTGTAAATTACACTGAAGTAATTAAAATAACTTTCATTTGAGTGACGTGGCTGTGTTGCACATCATGTTCTCCGGGTGGGTCACATGTCAATAAAATAAAATAAAATAAAACGGAAAGGGGAAATTTTACATTCTTGTATTTTAAAATTTTAAAATACAAAAAATGCCAATTTAAACACAAAAAGTTTTACTTTTTATGTATAAATCTAGCCTAACGATTTTGTGCCTTTTATTCCTGCTGTTATTTACTCACGGATGACGTACATTGATTTTATACGAAGACTCTCTATCTATCAGCTCATTGCTGCCTCCTGCTGCCTCACTATTCATTTACACCTTCATTTGAGGTCAAATGCTGCAATTTCATCTCTTCAATTCAGATTGAAGAATATGAACGTGTTTTTAAAAACACTTACTCACATTGCAAATAGTCTATTCTTGTTTTCGTTAAAGACAGACATGTCGAAGAATCACAAGCCGGTAATCCAAATAGCCTATTAAAGGAACAGTTCACCAAAAAAATGTAAGTTCTGTCATAATTTACTCACCCTCAAATTGTCCTGAAACTGCATACATTTTTTTCTTCTTCTGTTGAACATCAAGGAAGATATTTTGATAAATGTGGGTAACAAAACAGTTACATATGCCTATAGAAAAAAATACTATGGAAGTCAATGGGGACTTCTGACCAGCAACTGTTCGGTTACCCACATTCTTCAAAATGTTATGTTCGGAACAACTTGAGGGTGAGTAAATGATGACGGAACCATCCCTTTAATGTCAAATTAGAAGAATTTTTTATATAAACCAATGTTCTTTTGAAACATGTTTTTGTGACATTATTTAAAAAATTTTGCTTTGCATTAAAATTTTGTAAGGTCAAACTCAGTAGTGTGATATAACCTGAATCACCCCGCTGTGCTCCACTTTTTCAAAATGAACACAAATATAAAGTAAGTGAATTAAAATAGACTGTTTTTACTCTGACATCTTTTGTTTTTTACTCATTTCAGCATGTTTTGCTACTTCCTGTCCTTATCTTCCCCGAAGTTCCTGTAGCTCAACACTTCCAGAACCTCATCAGATAAGAATCAACCATTTTCTGTTCAAGAGATAGTAAACCCTGACGATATCAGTTTGAGTCAGTTGAACCCAGAATTACACGCATGGCATTTGAAGAATAAATACTGAGCAGAGAATATTGTATAATACATTCATGCTCTTAACAGAGGACATTGGATGTTAGTGAGTTACTTACCCAGACAGCAACATAGTTTCGGCTCAGATCCGAAATCCATGTTTGCAGATGTGGGCCGGATCTGGGCTGACATTATGTTGCTGTCTGGGTAGAAAACTCTGAATCTCTTTAAAATTCAATAAATGCAATGCAACTTTCAAAGATGACTTTAAGATGCGTTTGACAAATGCAGATCTGTCATGTTGATAATGTGTTGGAATATTGCAGTTCTTCTGTATAATGCATTAGAAAGATTCAATTACTTGTTCATTATATGAATACTGCAGACCAAGTTTGAACCATTTGAATCCTGGATAGACCAGGTTTTTGCTGTTATTTTCATATCTCAGCAGCTGATTTTTTGGATAATCAAAAAAAAAAACCACAAACACAAGCACATGTCTTGGCACACAATGTCTAGCATCATATCAAGTTTACCAAAGTGTTGGAACACTGGCACAGCACTAACTAAATACTGGCACCATCCGTTTGCCATGTGTTTACTTGCTTTTGCGGAGACGTCTGTTACTTTGTTGGGAACGCTTGAAAGTAGGACGCCTGTGTAGCGCGTATCATAAGGCAGAACTAGGTATTGCTATCCAAAGATGCTGTTAAGGACAATCAGATTGAACTCACCTCAGGGCCTGAGAAAGATTGATCTGATATCATCAATGCAAAACTACTGTTAATTAGAAAGGTGCATGAGTCATTATGGAGAAAACAACTCTTATTTTTGTTGATTTTCTGAAAGAATGTCTGGTCAGAAGGCACAAACCTTATAAACAAAACTAGCCATCACAGAAGCTCCTCTAAAGCTGCATGAATAAATATAGGCCTCGGTTTGATTCTCATCAACGTAGGCGTAGAGTAAAGAAGTGTGTAGTTTCACATTTAACCTCAACTTTGACTATCACATCAGTCATAATAATACAAACCATACGCGTATTCTCATGTCTAAAACTGAACTATAGACTCGCAACCATTATTTGAAATGCTCTCTGGCTCCACAATTTATCTTGGTGGTTTTACCATTATGTCAAGTCAAGTTACGTTTCTTTTTAGTTTCAGAACATCTTTACAGAAAATCATGTTGTTAATGTTTATACTCTTTAACTGTTGATAACTGAAACTTATTTTTAAAAGTAATGCGTTTAACAAAATTGCATTACTCCCTAAAAGAAATTAATTGTGCTGGTTACATTTTACGAAATGTAATGTTTTTTTTTTTTTTTGTTACTTTTGCGTAACTTGTTTTGGGCTGGGCTTGCTTGTTTTTTGTTTAGTTTTTTTAAATAATGAAAAAAGTTTGGGCAAATGTAGAGGCACTTTCCCATCAAAATTGAAATGAATGCCTCAGACTGAAGGA